>NC_072731.1:84770823-84922906 GCF_026930045.1 Uloborus diversus | reverse complement strand
AAATGAATTTCTGCAATTTCACTGTAAAAACTACTAATCGATATTCAAAGGTGATGTATACGAAATAAAATAATTTGGCAATTTTTATTGGTGTGAATGTTTCGTTTTTTCTCATGAAAACAATATAACAGAATATAAAGTTATATAATTTTTGGAGTAGTAAAACCAATTTTTAACTTAATACTAGTAGTGATAAACCTGACAGATTTTATTATACTAAGTGAAAAAATTGTTTCTGTTTTGTTCTGCTTTGGAATTTTGAACCGTCATATATTTGTTTTCATCTATGAAAATTTTAAAAGGCTAATAGGATAAAGTATTATCTAATCTATAATAATCAGTTTAGAATAAAAACCATTCTGTGCAGTCTAAATACTGCACATATGGTGTGAAAAGAAGTTGATTTGTTACTAGTATTTCTGAAATAAAGTAGGTCCATATGCAACTTATAACATTAAAAAAAAGAAAACCATAAAAATATTTCTGTTTTACCAGAAAAAGAAAAATAAATGCACTGAATTGCATGTATAAAGTTAAAATAAGCTTAAAAGTTTAATGGATTGCATACAGCAAAACATTTCCCACGTTATGCTGCACATTTCAGCAACTCAATAATGCTGGAAGTGAAAAAAGTACTTTTAGTGAAGATACGATGTAGTATTTTTAGTTATGTATAAAAAACTTTCTAATTTTTAATACCTTCATGGATCAAAAAGGTTTGTTTTATGAAAACGCTATAACTGTTCTGAAAATAAAGCTTCAGACCATATTTTGCAATTTCCTTCTATTTGTAAATTTTTAAGTTTGCAATAGAGCTAAAAGTTTTTTGTATAAATGAAAATGCGCCACTTTTTCTTCTTTAACAGGTATTTGTTTTGTGTGCAAGGAAAATATCAATAAAACATATATTTAACAGCAGTTAATTATTTTTATGTAAAAGGCTTTTATATTTCTTTACTTGTCGCTTTTCATAGCCTAAAACATTATTTTTTTTTTGTTGAAAAACTTTAGAAAAGGAACCGATTTCGTATGTAGGCTGATTTCTACAACTTACATACAAAATCAATTGCTTTACTTTTCTAAATTGTTCTTCAGCTGTAAAAGCAGTGATTTCGACTATGAAAAGAAACAATGATAGGGTGAAAAAACCCTTTTGCATAAAAATTGATAACTATTTATTTTATGGTTTACTGCTGTTAATTTTACTATACAAATCATTTTTTAAACCGTATACTACTGCTGCTTTTATGGCGCAATTTAGCTGATTCCGCAGCATAATACTGCTAACTTTACAGTTTCATACTGTTAATTTTGCTGGGCAATTCCGTTAAAAAACAGTATATTACTGTTAATTTTACATATTATCTCTGTTAAATTTACAGGTTAAGTCATTCCTAAAACAGTATATTACTGCTAATTTTACAGTTAGATACTGTAAGCTTTACAGGGCAGTTCCATTAAAAAACAGTATTTTACTGCTAATTTTGCAGTCAATCATTGTTAATTTAACAGGGCAATTCCATTAAAAGACAGTATATTACTGCTAATTTTACAGTTAGATACTGTAAGTTTTACAGGGCAGTTCTATTAAAAAGCAGTATATTACTGCTAATTTTACAGTTTATCGCTGTAAATTTCACAGTAAAAGTCTGTTATAAAACAGTATATTACTGCAAATTTTACAGTTTAGAATTGTAATTTTTGCAGTTTTTCTTTGCAATGCGAGCTGCCAGTATTTTACTGTAAAAACAACAGCTTTTTTTTGCAGTGTATATATATATATATATATATATATATATATGAAAATAAATTCTGGTCCCCTGACCAGATTCGTTACATATTGCAGTTTGGAACATGCAATTGTAGACAAGCTTCAGTGATACTAAGGGGATGCATTAATTTCGATTAAAGTCAAGATAGCCTGCTGTCCTCCGGAAAATTTCCAAAATTGGCATACTAAAAACATGATTTTAGACTTTGGTTTATATAAGAAGCAAGAGGATCGTGGATTCATTCTCATCTTTTTCGCTGGAGTCAATATAGGCCTTTTTTCTAGAAAAGGTGGTTTTCGGAAGTTCTTCCATAGAAATTTCTAAAAACAAAGATTTTATACCATCTTTATTGACGCGAAGGAAGGGATAGGGGGTTCGGGGGCCCTCCCTAAAGGTTTTTAAAAATTAAAGTTTTTGAAACACAGTTTTAGGCTATTTGAGGATACTTTAGGGGAAAGGGTAAGCAGTGACGGATCTACATTTTTTTTCCGAGGCGGGGCAAATATCGAAGGGGGGGGGGGAGAACCTCATGGTAATCATTCATTTTGGTATCTTTGAGTACCTTGTTTCTGATTGAACATTTCCATGGCACACAAATAGGGATTTTAAGTAAACAAATAAGAAGAATTGCTTTGTATGGGAGAAATAGTTTGCAAAATGAGTTATATCACGTTAGTAATGTTAGGCTAGAAAAAGAGGTATTCAGAGGTTTCTGCCCCTGAAGATTCTAAAAATGAAACTTTAGACAGTCTTTGAAGATGTTAGGGGGAGAGCAGACTCAGGAAATTTTTCGAAACTGAAGACTTAAACAGGTGATAGTACACTGTAAAAAAATTCCGAAACGTTACCGGTTAGTTCCGTGGAACGTCTCGGAATTTCACACGTTTTCACCTATTTCACTGTAAAAACAAGTATTTTCACAAAAAAGTTTCCTGGATCGCTACAAGTTGCACGCGTGCAGACTTTTCACTGTTGTGGAAAATATTTTTTGCAACCAGTTTAAAGATTGAATGTTCATTAAGTGTATCGGCCTAAGGTTGCTTACAGTCTGTTCAGATTGACTAAGCTTCAATGCGAGCGAAAAAGTCAATGGATAGCTATAACTTTGAATGCAGGCAAGAGATATGCTTGGTTCTTTCTTGCGTAGTTTTGGCCGTGGTCGCTCTGATTTTCATGGAACCTTCTCGGTAAATCAGGAAGGTTCTAATCAATTACACTAAACCTACTTAATTTTTCTAGAAGGTTCTGGAGACATGACTGGCTTTAACAAGGGAGATTTCGCACGTCTTCATAAAGTTTCAAGGTTGAGTTCAGAAAGGTTACTGACTTTTAGCGGAAAACGTTTCTGGTTTTTCCAAGATTTGTTACAGGAAGAAATTGGGCATATCAGCTGCCTATTATTTTCCAGGAACGTTTCTGAATCGTTTTTACAGTGTAAGTCATGTTTGGTTCCGCTGGAGTTCAGGGGCACTCCCTAGTCGATTTCGTGAAATTCAAGTTCCAGAAAGACAATCATAGACCACTCACTACCATTGGTGATATTAAGGAAAGGAGAGGCGAATGACATATTTTTACAGTTGTGGGAAAGAGTGGGGTGCATAGACTCTCCCCGAAAATGTTCTGCGAATGATGTTCGAAAAATGCATTTTTACGCAATCTGCGATGATGTTCGAGGACTGCACCCTGGAAAAATTTTAAGAACGTATGTCTTGAAAAAAAAAAAAAATCTCTTGACAACTTTGATGGATTTGTGTAGCGGCGTAGCCAGGGGAGGGGCCCAGCGCCCAGGGAGAGGGACCGAGGGACCCTTTGATCTCCTTCTTGGAGATCAAAGGGAGCCTAAAACCTTGTTTTTCGGCTTTTAATTGCGGAAGATTTTCGGGGGCGAGCCCCCGATTCCCAAGCAGTTCCGTAATGTTTTCAAAAATGCGGTTTTCGGGTCTTAAGTTTAAAACAATTTCAGGGTAAGACCTTCCACTCCTCCCCCTCATCCAACTTAGCGAAACATGGCCTTTACAATGTTCGGAGCAGGGTCAGCTCCCAAACACCACATTCAGAAATACTGAAGGAGAAAACATGTCAGCATTTCTGTCCTCTAGTTAAGAATATAACTCGTGCATAAATTTTGAGGTTATTTATCATTTTTTAAAATACCCAGACTTAACAAATAGGAGTGTATTGGTGTTTTAAACAACTATTAATTAACATTCAGCAGATATAAATAATTAGCATTATCTATAATGAATCCAATTTAGCAATTCAATGAAAAATAATTAATTTCATAATCTCCTTGAAGTAAGAGCCTAAGAACCTGGACCTCTTCCGAAACAGAATCTTTGCTACACCACAGGATTTAAGAAAGGAGGATCGGAGTGTTTCCCCAATCGTTTTTTGAATTGTAGTTCTAAACATATACACTGGTGTGCAAAAATTAAGGACGAAGTCGAAAAATTAGCATATCAGCTGAACGAAGAGGCAGAGCGGACAGAAAGACCAATCAGGAGATTAAGTACGGTGATGTACGGTAGCACATGCGCAGATATGCAGGCAGACGTAATGGGGGAGTGTCTGAGTAGTATAAAGCATGTTGTCGGTGTAAGATCAGTATTTCTGGCAAAGAGATTGCACACCGTGTAGCAGTTAAAATCACACCGAGTTGCTGCCTCAGCGAGAAATGGCGAATAATCAATCTGTTAGACGACATGTGGATGCTTTTACCCGAAGTCGAATCATTGGGAAGTTGGAGGAAGGCCACAGTGTGAAAAATGTGGCTGCAGAGTTCGGAATTGCTCACAGCATCGTTTCTCGAATTTGGAGACAATTTCAAACTACAGGAACAGCTATCCGGGGGTTCAGTAGTGGTCGTCCACGAGGAACCACACCCACAGATGACCGGTATATTGTCTTACAGACCAGAAGAAACAGGCGGCAGACAGCGAGAGAAATCGCTAGACACACGACACAGGCGACTGGACGACCGATATCGCGTTTTACCGTGGCCAGAAGACTGCACGGTGGTGGTCTGTTTGCACGACGCCCTATACGGTGTGTACCTCTAACGCCTGCCCATCGGAGAAGGCGTTCTCTGTGGTGCCGGGAACACCGGAATTTGAGAGGCAATGAATGGGGACGAGTGCTCTTTACAGATGAGAGCAGATTCATCTGATTAGCGATTCTCATCGCATACTCATCTGGAGAGAGCGGGGAAGTCGCAATCATCCCTCAAACATCATTGAAAGGGACAGGTATGGAGGTCGCGGTGTTCTCGTTTGGGGAGGCATCATGCTTGATAGTCGAAGACCTTCACATCTTCGACGCAGGTTCATTCAACGGGACCCGTTATCGTAACGAGATTCTTCTTCCATATGTGCGTCTTTTTAGAGGCGCTATGGGTCCGCAGTTCCTTTTCATGGACGACAATACACCATGTCATCGCACAGTAGCTGCCGAACAGCTCTTAGAGAGTGAGGATATTGAACGTATGGATTGGCCGGCACGATCTCCGGATCTCAATCCTATCGAGCATGTATGGGATTTTCTAGGCAGACGCTTGGCAGCTCGTACCTTACCACCAGTAATGATTCGGGAGCTTCGATTGGCGCTGCAAGACAAATGGGCAGCAATGCCTCAACAACTCATTGACACCCTCATTCTCAGCATGGGCAGACGCTGTGAAACCTGCCAAGCAGTCGGGGGAGATCATATCCCCTACTAATGACCGGATGTTTCTTGCTGGACACCCATCACAGGGATGTTTCGGCCTTTAGTCGCATTGCGCTCCATGCTACTTTTTCAATAAAGCTTCTTTTTATCCCTCTGATTTCTCTTTTAGTAAGTGTTGCTTACATTACACATGTCCTTACGTATTCGGGATCTTACGGTATTAAATGTGTTGATTTGGAAAGCTTTTGTACAAAGTTATATTGAAAAAACCGTCTCGTCCTTAATTTTTGCACACCAGTGTAGTTTTAAACGTTAAACGACTATTGGTGATGTTAGGAGAAAGTGATACGAAGTGATTTCGCTCGAAAACGCTTTGAAAATTGAGGGCTTAAAAGTGCCATTGTAGGTCATTTGTGGCACACGAGGTTCAGAGGCTCTCTCGCTTGACAACTTTCTGAAATTGAATGCCAAAAAACAAAGTTTCAGACGATCTTCGTTGATGTCATAGGACCCTCCTGCGCTAAGTTTCTAAAAACGCAACTTAGATTATATTTCATTACCATAAGATAAAAGAAAATGGTTAGGTTCTGCGATTCCTCCGTCCTCCCTCCTAAGTTACTTCCCTAAATCATTTTATTTATTAAAAGAAAAAAAGGTAGAAGATCCTCCTTCAGATTTTCTTTTTAAAAAACATTTTAGCTGTTTTAGTTTTTCACGACGAAATTTTCAATTTTCATTCTAATGTTTTTAACTGTTTAAAGTACAAAATTATGCAACCTTAAAACAATCTGTTAACATTTTGAACTTACAGACTAAGATAATTTAAAGCTTTTATGTTTTAGATTGAGGTAGGGTTAAACGTTTAACATTTTGAATACAGGTGGTATTTTTTAGTGATACCTAATAACATAACTTTTTTTTATTTCATTTAAATATCAGGAATCCTGAATCTCTTGATAACTTTAATTTTACGTTAATTTTTTATAACTCATTTTTTAAACACTCATTAGAGTTACTGGTGTGACTTTTCTATACAAGATTTTGAATATTTTCCTCTATTTGAAACATATTTTCCTTATTTTTGTACGGGTGTGCCCTAAGAAGCTATCATGTTTATTTACCTATAGTTTTTTTTTTTAATTGAAACTTGTTATGCAATTCTATAACGCACTGGCTATTCTTTTTCTCTATTGGTTGAAAAAATGTTTGAAACGTATTTCAGCTGTCTTTGGTTTGGTAAATGGTAATTTTAATGATGTACATGTTTGAATGTTCCTAAATAATATTTTAAGATTGCATTTTCTTCTGAAATTTTACAGCTAAAAATAAAAAAAAAATTCATTTGCCCCCCCCCCTCCCCCCTAATTTTTTTTTTCTTTTTTGAAACTTTTCACAAAAATTTTTTTATCCCAGCAACTTACTTAGAATTCTTATTTTTCAATATTTAACGGAAGATATATATATATATATATTATATATATATATATATATATATATATATATATATATATATATATATATATATATATATATATATATATATATATATATATATATATATATTTATATAAATGGGGAAAGATTAAAATAATGCTTTGAAAATATTAGTTAAAATAATCGTACCTTTTCTGCTGCATTTCAATAAGCGTTTTTTTTTTCTCTCTCAAATTCAAGTAAAATGCTTTTTCAGATTTTTCTTTACTTGACACAATGAGAATTATTGTTCATTCACACATGAATGAAGTCCAAAACTTGAACTAGTCTTTTTTTTTCTTTTGAAATTCATAATGAATAAAATAACTATGCGGGATAGTCACTCAAATCTTCTGCCGAAACTCGGGAGCCGGACAAACTCAATGCACTTGTATCTCTTCAAGGCTCCAACGCCAATAACTTTCTTTTTCCTTCTTCAGGCAGAAAGTTCACACAGCAGGGGCCGAACAGACCGTCCTAAGCACACAACAACAGTTGATCCAACTCTTCTCTAATTTTCCCTCGAGCTCCTAGTTCCAGATTCCAGACAAAGGTTTTTAACAGAAAAGACCCCTGAAGGTCTGACGTTTCTGTCACCCCTACACGCGATTACGCCACGCCGTCTCCACGACGGCATTTCTGAGTGATACAATTGGCGGACAAATGTCTTGCTTTAGTTACACAATAAACTTGTGTGGTCGACAAATAGGCATAACCCCTGCGAGTAAAATACAATTTCGGTTTTTTACCCGTCAGTCTAGAAAAAGGGGAAACGGTGCAGAATGTGTATTCAGAAGTTCGTTTCAAAATCAAACACTTAAAATACATACCAATGGGACTTAGTGTTGTAATAAAATCTTTCTCTCTATTTTAATTTTTTTATCATTTCGGTACCCTATGCATATCTCCACTTAGCTGTGAATTTTTTATTGATGATTCAATTTTATAAATGTGTCCACTGTGCACTGTCCAAAGCTATCATGTTTCTTAATGTAGTTGTGTTTTTAAACTGCGACTTTCCGTGGGCTTCTGTATAGTTTATTGAATAACTATTTTGAAAAAAAATATTTGAATCTTACATCTCGGCTGCTCACAGCTAATCTTAATGTGTGATACAGCTTCCCAGGTATTTCTAAATAATATTTTAAGATTGATTTATCTTTTTAAAATTTACAGTATAAACAAACACTCATTAGAACTCATGATTTGCATTGTAAGTTTGTTAAAATGAGAAAATGTAAAAATGCACTTTCATTTATCCAAATGCACTTCCATTTAACTTTTATCAAAGATATAGTGAACTTTGAATTCACTCTAAAAGTAAAAATTGCTGATTGTAGCTGAAATTGCCGACTGAGTACAGGAAAGCGGCGCCCATTGGGAGGTCCCAGTGGCCTCAATAAAAGTCCTTATTCGGCCAAATTTGTCTGATTATTCGGCAAATTTTAAGACATTATTGCATTTTTAAAAATTCCTGAATGTCCCTTCTCATGTGTGCATTGCATATCCGTATTTTATCATTCGGAAAATTCAGGATTTTCCCCAAGAATTTAAGTTTGGGGTGTTACTGGATATAGTGTCGGCAAAATAATACTTTGTTCAAGTAAATGTCGGTAAATTGAGAATACTGTGCAATTAGCAGTCGGCGAATTGATTATGTCTTTCAGGTGGGCTTTCAGATGAATAGTCGTCAGTACGCAAAATATACATGTGTTTTGGTTTTTCCTTTTTCAATAAAAGGTGAAAACGTGCACATGGTCAAGCTACAACATACTACTTTACTCAAAGATTTAGAATACAGAATCAACTAAAAAAGAAAAAATGCCGACTCTAGCTGAATTTTCTGAGTGGACGCTTATTGTCTCGGCAAAATGATAACATTCGCAAACTAAGCTATCGGCATGGTGTGAGCAATGTAAAACTGAATGTAAACGGAGACACCATTCATTATTTTCTCTTGCGCAAAGTATGAAAAGGTTAGATGTATAACTTTGTATGAATATGATAACTTTTTTTTTAAATTTCTGTCAATTAAAGCTTTGAAATTCCGAAACATTGAAAATGCTGACTTATGAACTGATTTTGCCGACTGGATGAAATCACTGGGAGGGTGAGACACCCCCCTCACCCCCCCCCTTATGGCGACGGTCCTGAACTTGAGCACTATATACCTGCAAGCAAGCATCCTAGTTTGAAACACATGAAAGATTAATTAAATTACAGTGTTACTACATAAAACTGGTAGACAACTTAGATTATAAAAGATTGCTCTTACTTAATAAGAATATAATAATAATCAACACCTAAATTGTTCTTTACCTAATGATGTTTTTTCCGTAGAATGGTTACAGTTTTTGTTATATTTATTTAAAACCCGTGCTAAAAAGAGAAAGGAATGAAATTGGTTAAAATCAGGATGTATCCCTACTAGCAAAATTTCTTGCATCAACCTTGACAGATCTTGATATTATACTGACGGCAGTGGCGCACCCAGAAAATTTTTCTGGGAGGGGTTTTCAAAATCGAAAATTGTTGCTTTCCTTCCCATTCATTTACAATGCATAATTATTCAATATCGAAGAATTTCTACAGATTAGTAATTATTCATTCAAAGTCACTGCTTAAAAACAATTAATAATTCGTATTGATATCACTATGAAACGAAGAAAGTGGGAAAAAGCACATAATATTTACTATTAGTTTTACTTTAATCTTATATCCCTTTTTTTTTTGTGTGTGTGTGTGTTTTTGCGAGATCATTTAAAACCTCCTCCTCAAATACATTCATGTCTTTATGAATGTAAAATGCTAGCTAATAACGGTTTCGATCTTTTGATGAGAATTGGTTAAGAGCCTCAGAAAATCCGGTGCGGAAGGTTTCCTCTCTCTAGATGTCACTGAAAAGGATTTGTGCAGTGATGGAAGTGCTGAGGGACCATGATACCCTGTTGAGCTTTATTGACACCATTTTAGCTATCTTATACCAGGGTGGACGTGGGTTGCTCATCATGAAATACAACTTTTATATTTAAGAATTGAAAAGTAATTTCTGACTGCTTCCCGATCATTAAAAGCAGTAAAATATTTTGTTGAAACCTATTCTGCTAGGAAAAACTCAAATACTCTGTTTTTTTCCCTTGATTTTAACGGAGGAAATGAATGTGCTTGTGTTCTGGGAGGGGTTTTAACCCCAAAACCCCTCCCGTGGCTGCGCCACTGAGACGGCGTCAATATTGACGTGTTTCATACTGCATAAAGCTTGCATAAAGATTAAAAAGCAATATTACAATAACAACACGTATGCAACATTGCATTCATCTTAAAATATCAATATTGATATTACCTTACAATAACAACATTGCATACATGTTGACGCCGTCAAGATGCTATTGATTTCATGCTGTCGCCGTCAAGGTAATTAGTACACAATAGAACAGGTGGACCTTCGTTGATACTTGCGCATGCGCACAATTCTTTCTACCCAGCGTCCCTCGCATTGCTTGGTGGCACATCTTTCTATTTTGATTCAGTCGGTTCAGAGGAGCTGCACGTGGCGTTGCATTTCTTTAGGCTTCGTTAAGTTGGTTGCTTAGTTATTAGTGTGGAATCGTATTGTTTTAGGAATAACTTATGAATGACTGATAACTGCATTTGTTTATTAATATAGTACTAAACAAATCATATCGCAGACGATGTGTGATCAATGTTAAAAATGGCCGAAAATAACTTTTTTCGTCCCTAGACTTTGAAACAAAGGACATGAAGCCCAGAATTTCGTATTATCACTTCAATCTCATGAGTAAGATTAATTTTATGGTCATTTGGTCAATGGTTATTTATGTTATTCTTTAAGATAAATTCATGTGTTTTGTCCATGGTATATTTTCAATGCTGACATCCATTTGGAAATGTAATTTGTTGTATTTATTTACTTATTTATTATTTTGCTTTATTTACTCCTAAATGTGTTATAAAAACTTCCGCAATTATTCCTAACTAGACATTTTATGTCTTTATGATACAATTAGAAGCATGAATTTAAAAAATAAGTCAGGTATTACGCAAAACGAAGAAACTTTCATTTTTTAAATTAAATTGCGAGTACTATTAATACATTTATATGAATTTCCGATCAGATGTCAGATTTAAGAAAATATTCTTAGGCTAGAAAACTAAATTGAAGAATAACAGAAATAATTAAAGAATGAAATTTAATTCTGGACTTTAAAGTGAAAATAATACAAAAAATAAAATAAAATAAATAAATAAAATAAATAGATAAAACACCTTGCATACGTGCTGATTTCATACTATCATGACAATGTATCCTGACATTTTCCTGTCATATCAATACGTATGCAATGTTACAAAAGCAAGATCATCTTGCCTAGACCTTGATTTCATACTGTCATGACAACATCTTGATATTATCCTGTCATATCAATACGTATGCAAGATTACAAAAGCAAGATCATCTTGCCTAGACCTTGCTTTCATGCTGTCATGACAACATCTTGATATTATCCTGTCATATCAATACGTATGCAACATTACAAAAGCAGCATACCTTGATATTTTCCTGATATTATGCTGCATACACCTTGTCAGTCAATATTGTGGCAGCATGCTGACAGCATAAATGGAGTAACATAACAACATTGAGGCAGCATTAATGCAAGATGATTTTTCTTGCACGTCAACCTTTATGCAATACTAAGGCAAGATATTTTGCTTACTAGGATAAGGTTAAATCAAATTTTCCTATGGCTGAAGTCTACAAAAATATAGCCTATGTTACCCGGGTCTCAATTACGAAACGAATGACATCTTATTTATCAAAATCGGCCAATCTTGAACTATGCTGGCGAAAAGGAGAGGTGGAGAACCCTCCCCTGGAAACTTTTACCAGTTTTTTTTTAACGCAGTTTGTAGACGATCTTTGGTAATATTAACAAGAGGAGTGGTTTGGAAGATCCCATATTAAAAAGGGAATGAAGAATAATTACATAGACTAGCATATAAAGCCAGTTTTGTTACTATTTCTAAAACATTTATGATCAGAGCCGGATTTAGACTTAACGGGGCCTTAAGTTATTTCAGGTATGAGGCCCTTTTTGTAATCCGGACCACTTTGTCGGTGGCGAAAGAGGAAATGCTAAAGTGTTTTTTTTTTTATTATTATTTTTAATGACTATTATTACTTTTTTTGTTCTATATTTGTCTTTTCCCCTGACACACATCAAGTTATGCATTATTTTCTTTCTTCCTTCTTTTCTTTTCTTTTTTTTTTTTTTGTGTGTGTTTTTTTAATGTGTGTTTGCCTGCCTTTATGTATTTCCTTTAAGAAGGGGAATAGCATCGAGAGAATGATGCAGAGCTCCCGATTTAGGGGTTCCGAGGGTTCCCCCAGAGGGAATTTTGGAAAAAAAATATGTATAGTAAAGTTCTGCAGTTTGAAGCCATGTAAAGGAAGATTGGAATCAAAAATATTCGGGGGAAAAGTAGGCAAACAAAACTTTTTAAAATTATGTACTCTTGCAAGTTGAGATACTACACAGTAAAATTTTTTTAGGGGTCGACACATCGATGAGGCAGTCGACAGAGAGATAGAGCGAGGGAGGAGAAAGGATAATGCATTGTTACTTGCGCTCACATGGACTTTCGATACAGCTAGTTTTAATCACCTCTGCAACCAAAAAATTAAACTACAAACTAAAAAGAGGGTGTTTAAGCTCCAGTATATGCACGACAGAATATCATATTGGGCTAAACGCACCACATGGTAAACTATATACAATAAACAAGAACTTAAACCTAAAATTAAGATCTTAAATAAATCTTAAAATTAATTCTAACTATCAAATTTCAACGCAAATGAAGCAGAATCACGGAGGAGACGGTTACATTTGAGGCAGTGAGAAGCAAAGGGTTGCAAGTGGCAAAATTAAAAATTTGGAGATAACCAGTACACATAGTAGATGAACCCCTTCTCTGTCTTGGGGCAAGAGATAGTACTAGTAGCCATGGTAGGTGCTGCTGTATAGCATGATTTAGAAAACAAAATCAATGAAAGCCTACCTAGGCTATACGCGTTTTACTCAAAACTTGAAAATGTCCACTTACATCTCTTTGCTTCTCACTGCCTCATATGAGCCAAGGGCGAATTTTACACAAAATGCATTTGCAATTTATACATGTCTTGTAATGTAACTTTTCGATACACCGTGATGGAGTACTCTTTAACCAGTAGAACAAATAGATAAATAACAATCCATTTGGTATCATTTTTGAACTGTTTCACCACTGGAAGTCATGTTTGAATTAGGCAGTGATAAAGGAGTCCGCTACCTATAATGCCATAAGCCTTATAAATGCAACTTTTACATAATTATAAGTTTTTATATAGCTTTATCACTGTATTGCTTTTTTTAAAAATAGCGATAGGGGGTAAGAATTATTAAATAATTTATTTATCATTCACATACGAAGTTATTCAAGGAAAAATATTTTTTTATTTCCACAAAAGAGTAATTCACAACTTGTTGCGAATTACACACATTGCTTTAAAAAAATTAATTAAAAATAACTTCAATAAAACAAATATTTTCAATTATTTATTTTTCAGTATTTTAATATACTACTATGAAGAAATTCGCAAGAAAAAAATAACAATATTCAACTACAAAAGAGCAACATATCGCAATAATGCAAGAAATAATTTTCAATCCAATAAAAAATTTAGTAGGTTATTTGTTTTTGTTTCTTACTTGAAATTAATTGAATATTACTTTTCTTGGCTTATCTTGACTTTAAGCTGACATTTTACTGTAGTTCAAAAGAGGACAGATTATCTTCTTTAAACTCTATCTTAATAATTTTATGTGCAACACATTTTAAATTTTTCGCAATCTGTACAGTTAAATATTAATTATTACAAGAGCTAATTTTTATAAAGGACGCACGTCCCCCCAACTCTGGTATATAGTATACATCTGAGCAACAGTTAATAGAAAAACAGAAACCTAATGTGCTTGAGATCAAAACTCTTTCTGTTAACCTTTAAAAAAAAAAAAAAAAAAAAAAAAAAAAAAAAAAAAAAAAAAAAACACATCTTAAAAATGTTAAATATTATATGTTTTCAGTGCATTTCTGTTCAGGTTATTTTCATTTACAGTACAACTTCATTTTTCCGAACTAGCGGGGACCAAAATCAATCCAGATAACGAAAATCCGGGTAATAAGCAGACTTATCTTTTATAACAGCAAAAAACGCTGTAACAAAATTATACAGGACTGTTACTCGCAAACACTTAATCATTTATAGTTCAGCTGCTGTGGTGTAGGAATGACACTCCAAATATGCCATGTTGTTTATTAGATGACTATAATTTATTCCACGTCCTATGCAGGAGTTGTGTATTTAATCAAAATAAAGAGAAAATATTTGGTACATTGACAGTTTCGTTCCAGATATCATAATTTAGAATTATATCATTTCAGTGAATGTATTTTTTAAGTTTAAAAATTTGATCTGGATAAGCCAGAGATCTTGATAAACGGGGGCAAGATAAACGAGGTTTTACTGTAATTATAAATATGCATCAAAAGTACCAAAGAAAAATTCAAGTTTAGAGCTGTAAAAAATAGCTGATTTCTGACACATTGATTGACGTTGATGATTTAAGCATTTTTAAAATATTGTGTGGGTGGAAAAAAATATATTGGAAACTAAGTCGAAAATTTATCGTTTTATTTCAATTTACCCTCAAAATAACCCTAGTATTTTTCTAAAGAAAAATTGGCAGCCTCCCGAACTTTAAATTGAATCTCCATTATTATAGTGCGAGATTTTTTTCCAAGAATGAAAAAAACTATAAAATTCAACGACATTGCATTACATCATTCAAATATATAAACAATGCCTTACCTACTCTCCTAACGTCTTTGGCATTTAACCATGATGATAAATAAGATGAAGATTGTTGGGGGCCTCTTTTCGTTGGTCTTTCGCTCTCTTTCTGAATTCAGCTTCAAATAGTTTTTTCGACATATCTTAAAATTGATTTAAAACTATACAAGATGAGCAAAAAAATATCCTGAGAACGGAGTAAAAAGCAGAAAAAAAGTTCGTGGTACGAGCTAGAGAAGATACTCTTTAGAGAATGGTTTTGTTGGATAAAGATAGTATAGTGGCTCCAATTCTTAAGCCATGGGCTACGGCCATCGGCCAAGGGAACAGTGTAACGATTTTCCCTTAGGCCCTTGGGGTGGGGTAGACAAGTTCTCGCAGGGCCGGATCAGCCAGCGCGGGGCCGTAGCAAATGTTTCCAAGGGGCCCTCGTTTTTACATGATATAGTAAACAAGAGTACACTTCTTCATGAGGCGGGAGGTGCACTTATAACACGCATGAATACATAAGTATGGATATGATTTTAGAGCTTTACGAGGGTTATAACCCCCTTATAGCCATACATTGCCCCACGTCTTCCCGTCACTACACGTTTTTAGCTTTTAATTTCAAAACGCAATTTTTCGACGATCTAAAAAGGGGGGTACGGGGGTTTACCCCCGGAAAATTTTTTATATTTCAATTCTAAAAATTCATTTCTAACGACCCCCTGATGACGTTCGGAAGAGAGAAGGTTCGGAGTTCCTTATTCGGAGATTTTTTGAAACTGAAGTCAAAAAGCGCGATTGCATCCTATCTTAGGTTAAATTAAAGGGGAAATTTTGGATTTACAGCGGCTCTCTCCAGGGAATTTTTTAAAATTGAAGTCTTACATAAAACTGTAGATTATCTTTAATGATGTTGTAGAGAGAGGGGAGGAGGGTTGTTCAAGGAGGCCCCCATTGGAAAATTTTCGAATTAATTATTTTTTTTAATCTAAAACACAATTTTAAGCAGAACATTTTTAGACTATAAAATGGTAATATTATACAATCTTTGCTGATTTTTGGGTCTGGGGTCCCAACCCCGACCCAAAATCAGCAAAGGGGAAACCGAAATCATGAAAGCCAGGAGATGACTTTTTCGTGCCATTCCCCCCCCCCCCCCGAGTTCACGAAAGCCATCCCCTGGAGATTTATCGAAATCGAAGACTTGAAAACGTGATTGTAGCCATCGGCATGTTACGTTTATAGTATGGGATGGAGTTCAGGCACTCTTCAAGGCAACCTGGAAAATTTTCAAACTTGAAGTCTTAAAAGTGCTTTTTAGTCCATTGTTAAGTTAATGTTGAGGGGGAGATGTACCCCCCAAAATTTTTTTTTGAAATTATAGTTCACAATACGCACTTGTAGGCCACTTTAGATGACGTTTATAGGAAGGGATCGGGATTTCAAAGTTCGAATAAAAAAGTTTTCAGCTCCCTTTGATGATGCAAAAGAAATGGGTTAGGTTCGGGGCATTGGCGGCAGCTTTTTAGTCCTCTCCCACTCAGAGGAAAAAAATTAAAAACGAGATTTAAAGTCTTTCTTGTACACATAATTATTTTAGTTCTTCAACAAATAATACTCTATTAACAATCTATGTATTTGTTTCACTCAGCATACGTGTGAACAGACTTTTTCTCCTTTTATGTCATGATCTCTTAATTTTGCTCAATGTTGTTTACTGTGTCGCGGGCACCAATTTTTTGAGGGTGACAAATTGACATGAAGTTAAGCGACCAAAGAGAGTTTAAGAATGACTAATAATAACCTTTTCAAGACTCCAATTTCTAAAGCTTTAAGACGAAAGCCGCTTTCAAACAATTTCTGGATGTAACCCTTTTGCCCTTTCTTGTCTAATAACGCCGAGTTTTTAGGATTTGTGCTTTAAGAGTTTCAAAATCCTCCTTCTCCTGCTTTCCCCAAAAATTGCTTAAAATTGTGTTTTTAGACCTTAAATTCCGAAGAGAGTCATTGAACCGTCTCGATTTTCAAAAAAATTTAAACCCACCTATTTCCACAGCTTATCAACAAACATTTGGGGGAAAGGATCCAAACCACCACTCTTTACCTAAAATTCGAGCTAAATTTAGCCTGCGTTTGAAGAATTCAGTTTCTAACATTTTGCGAAGCAAATCCGTGTCCCGCCCCCCCCCCCCCCCATAACGTCTCCAGTGGTAATCTGAAATCGCGATTTCAAACTTCAAGTCAGAAATTTTCTGGGGGAGTTTAGTTCCTCATCCCTTTCTCTAAACTTCCCACATAGCTTGAAAATTTTGTTTTCAGCTATATTACAGGTCGATCCCTCAAACTTTTTCTTCCCAAAGATAACCCGAAATCGACTTCAGTTTCGGACACAATTTCAGGAAAGAACCCCAACCCCTTTCCTCTATTGTAATCAAACAGTCTAAATTTGCTTTATTTATGCTTGAACAGCTGAAAGTTTCAGGGAGGATACAGGATACCTAAAATGTAAAAAAAATATCTTTTTGGGAAAAAAAAATCTAAGAGAAAATCCTATTATACGTTCTCCTAACACTACCAAACATTGCCTAAAATTATAATTTTTAGGTCAGTTTTGAAAATTTGCTGACCCAACTGAGCTTTTTCTCCTAACACTAAGAAAGATTAACTAAAATTAAGACTTCAATTAAAAGAAATTTCTGGAAAGCATCCAGCGATCCCCCACATCCCCTTTTCGTGCTTCCTCTGACGTGACTAAAGATACTGCTACTTCAAAGCCCTCTTACACCTAGATGGGCCAACGGGGCACGTGACGTGACATGTGGAGTTATAAAGTAGTGAGTGTTCTGAATCTTTGTCAATTTAAAGGTTCCTACCGTCTCCAAATGACGCAAGAAACCCCCTTCCCCCTTTCTGCACCGATAATACTGGTCAGCATGGTATTATTCCGTAATTAGTCTGCGCTTTAATGAAAAATGATTTTTAATTTATCTGAAAGATTATTAATTTACTTGAACATTTAGAAAACTAGATCTAAAGAGAGAAATTTGAATGGGTAAAAGTAGTTTTCTTCTGTAATTTTTTTCTCATGGCGCGGGACCCCCAGAAGCGCGAGGCCCGTAGCATTTGCTACTTCTGCTCTATGGCTAATCCGGCCCTGAGTTCTCGTCATTGTAAAAGCTGAGAGGAAGACATCACGTTGACAGCTTTATGACGTTTAATTGTAGAAAAAGGACATTTGAGCATTTCCACTGTTTTATATTGGTGTGTATTTCCCTCAGCTTAGCTCCCATATTCCTCCTCCGAGAGGAAAATTCTTAAATAAGATATAACAAGTACTGGAAGAGAAAACTCTCTACTCTGAGAAAACACATTCATGCTATTTACTGCGCCCTCCTACTATTTCTCTCTCTGTCCATCCTTCCCACTCTTTATCCACATTAAACCATGCAAACTTTCTGCCAGAGCCTGCACAGCGTATTTTTTTTTTGGGGGGGGGAGGGGGGTGGCTTCTATTAGCTTGTCCTTTTTTAAAAAAAATAAATTTAAGCATTTATTTAGTCAGTTTAGCGCCCCTAAAATCTGGCGCCCGGGGCAGGAGCCCCGTCTGCCCCCCTCTAGTTACATCCCTGAGTGGTAGGTGTGATATCCTCAGTTACCCTAAAGCAAAAATTACTGAAAAGAATTCTTCTCCCCTCCAGAATGCCTAGTTGAATGTTTTTCAAAAATATTTACTTCTGAAGGGGGGGGGGGCGTCCAACAAAGTGATTTTAATAAGGAAAAAATAATGATGTTTGGGTAAAACTTTAATGTCCACAAATTGGTCAGCTACTCCCCCTCGGTCCTATTTCTTTATTTTTTTTTAGTTCGCCTGAAAATAAGAAAGTTTTCAAAATGCTACTCTGCCGAATTGTTCCCCTCCCCCCTCCTTCCCTCCGCTAAAAGCATTACGGAGCATCTCAAATTTCGTTTCCAGATTTTCAATTTCACAAAATTTTGAGAGAACTCCTGAATCCGAAACAACATCACTTGAAACTCCGTTCGAAAAGTACTTAAATTGCGTTTTTAGAGCTACAATTTCGAAAGATTGCAAATCCTAATGTTACCAAATATGGTCTTACAATCACGTTTTTAAGACTTCATTTTCAGAAAATATTCGGGCAAAGGCCTCCGAACCTCCTTCTTTAAATATCATCAAAACTTAAATTTTTCATAAGTCTTTTGAAAAAGTTATAATGGCCTCTGAACCACTTTTCCTAGTCCTAATATCATAAAATACTGCTTAGGTTTTCAGGACTTTAACTTTGAAAAAAAAAAAAAAATCAGAGGCGAGCTCCAGAATTCCCCTTCTGTAAAAATCTTCAAAGTTGTACTTAATTGCGTTTTTGTTCAATTTAGAAAAATTGGTGGGGAGAAAAGGGGAATTGATATCTATTTTTCAAAAGAAAAAAAACTATCGGGTAGAATCTCAGAGTTCCATTCCTTATTGTAACGTCTATAAATATGAACTATGCAATCTTGTTTTAAAATTTTAACTTCTATAAATTTCCGCAGATCGCCTTGTACCATTTTTCCCCATAACACTACCAAAGATCGTCTAAAATTGCGATTTTCAAACTACAAATTTAAAAAATTTTCCGGGGAGAATCCCCTGACTCGTCTTATTAAAAGAGCTTTTTGTTTCAATTTGTGCCTCCTAAACCTATTTTTTAGTTATGTCACTGCTCTTATTGTCACGTTTTGACAGGCATAAAAGTTTTATTAATTACACAGGATAACAGTCATTTTGGTGCACGGATATTTGGAGCTGATTTAGTACGAACTGAGTTCAAATATCACATCAGTTTTTGCACAGGAGCTCAAATTTCCAAGGTATTGAGCTTGAAATATATGTGACATAGGTTTAAGTTACACCCATAAATCAAATAAAAAACGAAGCATGGAATCTTTATTCCTACTGTATGATACAAATAAATCAGAGCTACAAGACTAATAAGGCTGATGGTCAAGGATCCCTGATTTTTAAGGGCCCCCGAAAAGACTAAAACTGTAATAGTCGATTATTTAAGAAAATGAAAGAAAATCAAGGTATTCTCCCTTATTTGTTTACAATTTTTTAGATGTACAAGTGTAGGATGCACTGCCTATCAACAACAAGTATATTGAATGAGTGGTTCAACACCTCAACACCCCTGAAACCACCACCCCTGATTCTCCATTAATGTTTATGTTTTTTAGGTTTGACTGCAGAGGTTCCTCCATAAATGTTTGTTTAGGTGTTTACACTCTATATTAATCGAGCCCTGAAAATATTATATACAGATATCCAACTCATCACACATCACACGAAGCGAATACAGTGAAACCTGTGTAAGTTGACCACTTGCGGTGCAGTACTTTGGTGGTCAACTTAGACAGGTGGTCAACTTATAGAGGGTAGTAATGAAAACTTTTTTTTTTTTTGTCATTTCTTGTCCCATGCATTCATTTTTTAAAGAGTTGGAATACTTTAAACTCACTTTCATTGTTTAACATTACTTTAAAACAATAAGAGAACATGTTAAAATATTTTTAGAGACTATTTACCAGAATGACGTGTAAAGTATCATACAAATTTAAAATTGTTCAAAATATGATTTAAAAAAAATCTCATTGCTTATGAAAAACTGCTTAATTGAAATTAACAATTCCTAAAAATTCATAACAAGTTAAAAGTGACTCAAATTCTTCATTTGATTCTTTCTTGTACATTTGTGTCCATGGTAATCTACTTATCAACATAATAACTCCTTATTAAAGTTATGCACATTTTCTGGGACTTAATATTAGCCCAATGTTTTTCGATGGAAACATAAATATTCATAGATTTTTTCTTAAATGTATAGTTGCTTATTTGAGGCATAACTGATTCAATTTTTAGTACAATCTAATTCTTTTGCCAAGTGGTCAACTTACAAAGGGTTTTATACAATACTCCAAACCAAAGTGGGTAGTGGTCAAGATAGACAGGTGGTCAAGATAGAGAGGTGGTCAAGTTACAGAGGTTTTCACTCATTATGTAAGATAGGACTAATTCCGTTCCTAACAAAAGCGGTCAACTTAGACAGATGGTCAACTTTACAGGTTTTACTGTATATGCAAAGCAATAACTTACAAGTTGACCTGAATTCGTTAAAACATTGTTACTAATCTTGCCAGATATTTATTCGTGTAGTGAATTTTCCTGAGCGTAACTGAACTGCACACTGACAATAGGGCAATTATGCTGGAAGCAAACATTGTTTTAGAAGCCTATACTAGCTTCAGAAAGGCGCAAAATGGTGTTAAAACTGCCTATTTTGGATAAAACAGCCGTACTTATCTGAAAAAGTAGAGCTGCTAGAGAAAAACTGATTTCATATTTCGATTCAGAGCCCCAAACATATCTAAAATCAGTTTTCATACTCTGGGCACCAAAGAAAAAGCATTTTTTTGTTCCTCTGTGTTATTCTTCACTTATAGAGGTTAGATAGATATTCAAAGCGGTTTTAACTTAGATATTAATATATTTTCTTCTTTCAAAACGCATTAGAATATCAGAGGAGCTGCTTAACTCAAAATAATTTCGAGACATGAAGTAAAAACGTGCACCACATTGTGAAATAAAATATTCACACATTTTTTTTTTCTTGTATAAACTAAATGCCAAACGTATTTTTTTCCGTTATATATTTGTCTACAAAACCTCCCACCAGGTGTTAGCTATATTTTCCTCGAACGCCAGATAGTAAAGGCGCTCAAAAGACATTTGTACGACGGCGCCGATCAGGTTTGGCGCGGCCCTGTGGGGGAGTCAGTTTTTGTTTTCTAACTGTAGATCTCGTTTTCAGCGTTCCGCTGGAAGTGTATATTAGACTTTGCGCTGTGTTTTTACGTATTTTGATGTGAATACGTGTGGGACCGTTGAGGTTAGGGTGTTAATTGATATTTGCCTAATTGCTATGGTTAATTTAGCAGTTGCTAAGGATATTTTTTGTACAGAGTTGTGAGTAAATCTCCTGTGTTTTCTCAAGAATTATATCATCAATAAAGAATTTCTTGAAGTGACTAGACTCGTAACAATTTTGGTGCCCAACTAGGGTCTTCTTCAGGACTTTCTTGAAATAATCTGTGTGACCTTGGACATCTCGTCTTGAAGACTACCTGGACTTGGAGATTTTATGGTGATTACTCGCGCAATGGATGATCAACTGAAACAACTTCTTGACGCAATCAACTCTGTGAATAGTGATATGGCGGCTAATCAAGAACAATTAAAAAGTGAAATGGTGATTTAACTGCTAGGAGTGCTACAAGTCAAGAAGAAATAAAAAGCGACCTGACATCGATGAAAACTTTAATGGAGAACAAATTAGCCGCCATTGAAAATAAAGTTAACGCTCTCGAAGAAAAAGTTGATACCGTGGAGGATCGAATCACCACCGTGGAAAACCACATGGAAAAGAAGATTAAAGAATTGAAAAAAAATAATCAGCATCCAGAGACAATGCTAGTGACTTTGTGACTTCAACCACGGTTTCTCGGTTGTCAATTAAACTCGCCGCATTTGATAGGAAAATCTCGTGGCAGGTATACAAACCCCAGTTCGAGATTGCCGCCGGAGCGAACGGATGGGACCCTGTCTCCAAAGTCAGCCATCTTGCGAGGTGACGCTGCGAATATTTTACAAACCCTCCCGGACAGCCAGCGCCTGGATTTCACCGCTCTCGCGTCTGCGTTAGAGCTTCGCTTCTGTGAAAAGTGCCAGAAGGACTTCAGCAGACTCCAGCTGAAATCTCGTTTGCAGGAGAGACTCTACAAGAGCTGGCAGCGGACGTCGAGAGACTGTCTCATTTGGCTTTCTGCAACTGCACTGCAGAAGGAGACAACTTGGCTCTAAATTACTTCATCGACAGGGTTCGGGATCCTGAAATCCAGAAATTGAACTTCTTCGGATGGCGGATGTTAAAAATCTGAAGTCAACCGTAGTGTATGCCATGAAATTCGAGGCCACCCAGCAGGCAACCCGCAAGGATCGCCATTCAATACGCGGCGTGAAAGCTGATGAGCCTGATCTGGTTTTGTCACGGTTTGCTGAACTTGAGAAGCAAACCAAAGAAATTGCAGGAACCCTCAAAAGGATTTCGGTTCCCGCAAGGACCAAAGTCGGTTCTCCCTGCGAGCTGATTATTGACACTGGAGCCAATGTTACCATCATTAGAACCAGTGGCGGATTGGTTGAAAAAATCGGCCCTGGCATTAGGAGATGTAGCGCCCCCATAGCTCTTATAGATATTAAACTTTACTTAACGATTGGAATATCACTTAAATATGAGGAAATTATTCTTAACAACTAAATATGTTTTATTTAAACCCCCCATAAAAATTTTAATGTCGTTTCCCTAGTAGCACAAAAATATAGAACGACGTAGGACCGACATAGATCGACGTTTTGAATCCCGATTGATAACGGATACAGTTTTTAAAATATAGAACTATGTCGAAGTATATTTTTTTCACTGGCTTTATATAAAAAGTGGTTTTTACTTCTTGTTTCGATTTTTTTAAAATAGTTAGCCATAATTAAAAGCGTTTATTTCGTAATTTTCTTATAAATACGCAATTTAGGAGAAAAATAGAAAAATTTTGCGAACGTCGAAAAAAGTCGTTTAATGTCGAAAGAAAATATTGTGACACCGACATACTTCGACATCAATCTATAAAATAATCCCCATATGGTTTTCTAAACATAGTTCTGTGCCGAAATATGTTTTTATTTCGACATTTTTTTAAAAATTTCATATTTAAGCTGTTTTAAATCAAATGAGGAAAATAAATATACTTTTGCTTTGGTATATTTTCATTGGCAGTTTATTAAAAGAAAAAAAAAACTTTGAAGCTGTAGATATCGAAACAATCACTAAAAGAAATGCCTCGAAGTTTTTACTGCTTATTTTTACGTTTGAAATCAATATGTCATTTTATTATACGAAAATATAGCGATATTCTTATTTGTATAGAAATCAGTAGTAAAATAGAAAAAATTGCAAACATCGAAAAACGTTTTTTTGACCAATTTCGACGTGAATCTGTATAACTTTAACCAAGACCACTTACGGAACCGGATGTCACGTGATCATGATGACGCTACTTTCATTCTGTATTTGTATGGCGGCAAACGGCATGGCAACTTTGTGAAAGAAACATCGCCATTGATAAGTTGGATTCAGCATATTGAAACATCATTTTGCACTACAATTTAAGTAAGTAACATTACAAGCAAAGTTACAAAATATAAAATGCTATGATTCTGTAGTTTTTGGCTGATTTTTGTATTATTTACAACGCTATTTCTTCTTATTGTGAGTTGAGTATTTGGAATGTGTGTTGAACTTAAGTTGATCTTATTCCATGTTATTTTTATTTTCCAGCTTTTAAAAATTGAGGTAGCATCCCCCCCCCCCCCCCAATAATTTCAGTTCTTTTCTTACCCCTTAAGATTTTAATTTATACACTTGCTTTGATATTTGTTTTATTGTTTATGGCAGAGATAAATTTATTAAGTAATGTTTGCATAAGATTTGTTAGCAAATAATGTACAAATAATATTATTTCCTATGCATCTAAGATGGTTTTATGTTCCAAACTATTTTGGTCCTGTAAGTTCTTTTGAAGTACTTTGTTCAAATGCATTTTCTTGATTAGCATTTTAAGATGCAAATAATTTTTGCAGACTTCCCCTTTCTACTTAGGATTAGGAATTAGTTTCTCAGTTTCATTTTAATCGAATGCATTTTATATTGATCTGGGGTGGATGAAATAACTTTATTGGTACACTTCGACAAGGGTCCCTTTTTACTAAATGAGGAAAAGGATTTCACTATTATTGGGAAAAAAAAGGAGTTGTTTTTCTGGTCTAAAATGCATATGTCAGTGTTTCAATTCAACTATTAGATATTGATTGAAAGTGTGTTTACCTTTGCTGCTCAAAATTTTGTTTTTGTATTTCAGTGCAAGGGCTTTTAGGTTTTGAACACTAAAAAATGTTTCTAGTTTCACTTACAGTGGCTCACAAAAGTGTTCGTACACTTTGAAATTTTTTAGTACAACCAAAATAACTCGAAACTGAATTCAAATATGAAGTCCAATATTTTTTCACATCATTCCTGTGTCATTCTAAATACAACCCATTGGATTTGTCAAGATATTGACGGATCTTCTTCTTGAAATGGGTCAGAAAACGAAGAGACAGAGAAATAACACACCACAAAAGTCATCGTACACTCAAATATTTTTGAACAAATTCATGATTAAAACTATCATATGCCGTTTTATTAATATTTTTGCATTGTGTTGACCCTTATAGGTCATTTGGCTTCAATTTGTTTGTTTATTTATTCCTTAATATTGTGCTTATTACTGTAAAATGACTGGTATTCGTAAAAAACCGCAAACACCATTCAGAATTTGAATTTTTTCCCCACAGTAGTGGTAAATTGGACTGAAATGTCTCTAAATTAGTTAATTTATTTGTTTGTATAGTAAAGTGCTTGATAAAATGCTTTAAAGAAAGGAATCGGACCTAAAACAAGGTAAGAAAAGATTAACCGGCAAAGTTGACAAAACGTGATCGGAGATTTGAAGTTAAAAAATTTATGAAAAATACACATTTGAGTGCTTTAAAAGTTTCTGCAGAGTAAAATGAAACATTATACATTTAATTTTCACCTAAAATTGTTCGCCAAGTTCTCTGATTAGCTGGATTAAATTTGACCTCTTCCCGCAGAAATTGTCTTGGTCGTGCGAAAAACGGAAAGCTTACGCTTTTCGTCACAAAATCAATGATAAATAAGCTAAAAACGTTTTAGAATCACGTCCTACTAACAAATAAAAATTAATTCAACATTTTTGGTTAAATTGTTGTATAACTGTAAGTAAAAGAAAAAATTAGGAACTTAATCTTAAGAACTTATTTTGATCAGTTAACCAGGACGGTGAAGGTGTTCTAGTGTGAGGGTGCATATCAGCATCAGGACTTGACAGTTTGCAATTTTTTGCTGAAATAATGAATCATGCTGTTCCTTTTAATATTTTAAAAACCAATTTTGAACTCTGAGCCAAAAATTTAGCAAATTGGAAACAACTTTGTTTTTTATCAAGATAACGATAAGAAGCACACGGTTTTCAACGTTTGCGTCTAGTGCCTCGAAAATTGTCCTAAAGTTTAGAAAATACCCCGCAATCTCTAGATTTTAACTTAATGTAATATATTTACAGATATCTGGAGACTAGATTACGAAAATAGGGCTTTAAAACGAAAATTGAGCTAGAAACAGTAAGACTCGGAGTGCGGTTGAACACTTACTCAGAAATTACGCAAAAAAAAAAAAAAGAAAGAAATAAAAAGAATGAAATTTATTCCCAGACGTTTAAAAGGTGTTATGAATACTGTATGATAGTCCACTAATTAATAACTTAAGATTATTCAATAATATATAGACATTTTATAAAGTGTACGAAGACTTTTGTGAGATAAAATTTCCGGCACTTTTTGGTTTTTGATTTTTAAAAAATTAAGTTTTAATATTTTTTAAAAACGTTTCATGTAGTTTTGTTAAAAATTGATCATAGATCTTATAATAAAATACCTATTCCGAAATATTAATTCTAACCAGTGGATTGGGGCCTATTTCGTTGAAAGTCGTAGGTGTACGAAGACTTTTGGGAGCCACTGTATTTTGTGTATGAAATTAGTTCATTTTGTTGTTAATAGTGCAAAATGTTCAGCGTTCAAAATTATGGCTGGTCCACTGGTCCCAGACAAGTGAAACCTGCATCAGACCACAAAAAAAAAAAAATCGGTGGTCCTCGGTACCACCAGCGCCTGGCAATTTATGATCACACTTTGCTAGAAAAAATTCAAAAGCATATAAGCCTAGTTGATGCCTGAACTAATTATTAGCCAAACCATTCATTGACTTTTTTTTTTTCAAATCGATGTACAAGTACATAATTTATATGAATCATCCACATTTTATTCAGCATTTGAAACTAAGTAAAAATGGCAAAATTAAATTATCAAATTTTTGGTAGCCCATTTTAAGGGTTGATTAATGAAATTAGTTTTCATACATAACACTTGGCTGTTTAAAATTTAAATGTTTATTGCCAAACAAAAATTTTTGAATGTAGTGCTTTATTTAATGTTAAATCAATTAGTTAAAAATAAGAAAGTTATATTTAAAACTAGTGGTACCCGGACGGCTTTGCACGTCATAGAAAATTAAAAGGTCATTTGGTTCGCCTGTATATTTACAAATGATGGATGATGAATTCCTCGTCAATTTGCTATGTTAATTTGCTCACCCCTTGGCACATATTGTTGGCAATTGTTTGTCCATGTTATGATAATTTGCTTGGTAAAATGTTCTTAAAATTGGAATAGAAAAAGAACAAAATCGAATTTTGAAAAAATCGCTTTGAAGTGTTTGCCGAATTACATGGAAATCGGCCAAATAGTCTAGGTGCTATACGCGTAATAGACAGAGATCCAAATACAGACTTTCAGTTTCATTATTAGTAAAGATTACTTAATAAATGCAATCCTAAAGCGTAAATAATTTTACGTACAGACATATTTATTGGTTAAATTTAAAGCGGACCAATGATGTTGTCTGCAGACTAGTACATTTTCATGTTGACTAGTCCGAAGGACCAGTAGGATTTTTATTGATTTCTAACTTTGATGTTTGTCTAATTTATGTAAAGTACCTACCCCCTTTTGTGTGTGTGTGTTTAGTTTATGGATAGTTCTGCTGTTTGCATTCATTTTTCTTTTTCTATTACAGATTTGTTACCTAGTTAGTGTTTGAAAAATCTGCAGGAAAGTTAGTTTTGGGATATACTCAACAAGCAATAATGTTGCTGCAGACCCGGACAAAAATGGTAAGAAATCATATTATAGAAAATGTACAGTAGTCTCTGCCTTATGATTGGGGTCAATGTTATCAATCCTTTATTGCTGTTATCAAAATCCCTCAGTCCCAATTTTCTCTATTCATTTGTATGTTCAAATAATCACTTTTTGTTATCATGAAATTTTTTAATGTTATCAGTTTTCACTCGATTCTTAACTATCAATGAACTATTCAAAAGAATCATCTTGTATTTAAGTGTGCCAGTGTTTGTATGTTTGAGAATTCTCCCTATTAGAGACGAGCACTTTGGCCGAGTGCCGCATACTCGACCTGTCACTACCTGGCCGAATACTGAATATCAAATATACTTTAAGAAACACAGACAAACACATGATGAATTTTGAACTCATTGGAACTGTAGTATAGACCTCCATGTCCACATAATAGTTTTTAAAACAAAACTTCGTCTGAAATTTAATTATGCATCATTTAAAAACTTTTGCTTGTGCCAAAAATTTTACAAAAATGTTATTTTTTAAAATTAGAAGAAAGCAAATAAATAAAAGGTATGATTAACCAAGTTAGAATTAAAACAAATTATATCAACCTATTATAGTTCTAGTTGCCAAACGTAAATAATTTTTTAAAGCAAATAAAGTGTTAAAACACAAATGTGCAGAAATCCTGCAGACCTGTGCTTCTGCGTTGCAAGGAAGGTCTCTTTCAGTAGTGCATAAAGTGAGCTAATGAATGTAAAGACATCCTACAAAAATATCCGACTTTTGTCGGATATTTTTAACACATAAGCTCACATTTTGTGGATTGAAAAAGATATTCCTTGTAATGCCAAAACATGTGTCTGCAGTGTTCCTGCATATTTCTGCTTTTAACGTTTTATTTGCTTAAAAAAATGATTTATTTGCTTTTATTTTTAAATCGAAGGTATTTTTATATAAATTTTGTTTATACCAAAAATCTATTTAATAATATAAAAATTTCATATTTTCTATAATTGCCTTTTTTGTATTACTACAGTGTGGTACAAAACACATTATCTAACAGGGAGTGGTCATAAAATCGGTTTACTATGAATAAAAATTTGTGTTTGGAAACAATTAAAATTTTGATTCATTTTCTAATACGTTATCGCACAAAACATCTCAATACTCAAGTTTTTATACCTCTTGGGAAAGTTTTAGTGCATGATTTTTCGAATTCGGAAGAGCAGGAAATCGTGTTACTAATCTGTCAGTGCCCAGTGTCGTGCTGTTTTACCAATACAACTAAATAGAAATTTTTTTTGCCCATTGTGTTTCGAAAATAATTCTCTAACCTCCTGAGACAAATCTTTCTCTACTAGCTGAGCTGATAGGAAAAATCAAAAAATAATTGAAGTAACAAAGTTATGTATGAAAACACTTTTTATATCTTGCTCTTAAAATCACCCAGGCAACTTCAAAAATTGTGAAGGGCTTAATTTTACATCACTGAATAATCTAGTCTCATAGGCGCTCTCAGCTTCAATGAGATGTCTTCTGCATCCAGCTCTGTTATTCACTATTCCAGACTGATGAGTCCATAACAAGGACAAAACTGCAGTCTCTGGATGTGATAACCGGTCTGTCGGTATATTGCTTGTAATTTTTCTTGCCTTGTGCTAAAAATTTTACTCAAAATTGAAACATTTTATTTTTTGTTTTCAACATCCAATCCAGATAATATAGAGCCAACCATACAGAAAAAAAATATCATCAAATCTTGTGTTAATTTCATTCGAAACTGAATTGATTACTTCAAACAAAATATTAAGAAAACAATGTTTGACTTTACATCGTGTGTGTGGGTTTTCGTCACTTTTTTTTTTCGCACCTTTTTAAAATTGGCTCGGAGGAAGAATTTTTTGAAAGGTTGCACGATTGATTGAAATATGCATCTATATAAAATCTAGTTTCAGTTTCAATTGTAGATTGAACTATGGTAGTATGCTGCACAGATCAATTGTAGATGGAACTGTGGTTTGAATAGTCTGAAAATTAAGGGTAGTGGATTGAAGATGTTTTGATAGAGTAAAGCATTTTTCAAAAACTTTCCTCAATACAAACAAATTGAATAAAAATTCAAACAAAGTCATACATGGTAAAGGGCATGAGCTTTTTCACCATTGAAAGAATTGTTTTGCAATAAATCTTCCAATCGTCAAATCACTGCTTTGAAGTTATAGAGAAATAATTTTATGGTTTTAACTCATGAAGACCATATTCTGTCACTCCGAGATTGTATACTTATAGAGCGCCATAAAAGATATTTGTTGATATGTTTTTTTTTTAATTCAATAATCATATGCATTTTTAAGAAGTTTCTATGAAAGCATATAATGCATTGAGCAGCTGAAACGTGTTTCTAGCAGTAGAAAAAGATAAACATTCATCAAATAAATATACACTTAAAAAATGAGCATAAAATTTATTGAATAATATCAAGGACTTTTCTTGTGAAAACCATGCAGCCACACCACTTTGCACGAGCCACTCATGAACATGCCATCGTTACAGTGGGCACACAAGTATGAAATATTTAGCCAAAATGAGGAAATGTCTTCTTTAGTTAAAATTAACCATGGTTCTCTATCACTTTTCTATGTTCTGAAAAGGCCGGAAAATACTTCATGAATTTAAGTCATCATCCAAATAACGAAAAACACTTTTTCTAGTCTGGGAATGCGTCGAGTTTCATCAAATATTTACTGAGAACCAGCGAGATTTTTTAAAATGAACATTGATTTCCGATTTACATAAATTGAATTCACCCATTTTCTATCATTCTACTTAAAAAATTTGGGGGTGCGACCGCCCCCTCTTGACCCCCCTATTTGCCGCCCCTGCTTGTGAATATCCTTTTTTTGGTTCATACCTTTGATGTATAATACATCCTATAACTGTAAAAAATTTTGCATTTAAGTCGATTATTTCACCAATATTTTGAACATTTTCTTTTGTACACATGCACAAATGTCAAAAAATTTGGTTTATGGCTGGGAAAAAAACATGCATACAAATTGAAATTTTTAATGAAGAATTTAATTTCTACATAATTAGATTAAAATCAGTTGTATAAATACATATATATTTATGCTTGAATGTTCACGTTGAATAAATATATTAAATAGTAAAAAAAAAAAGAAAAAAAAAACATAATTTTGACACATTTTATTCTGTCATATTTTCTCAGAAAGTAATTTTGGACACAAGGGTTTTGAACAGGGCATTATAAACCTTGCCAACCCCACTTTCATTTGCACATGTATAAACATAGGGAAATTTGATTACTTTATCAAAAAAAAAAAATAAATAATTAATGCATAAAAATTAAAATTTTAATCAAGAATTTAACTTCTATGTAATTAGATTAAAATCAGCTGCATAAATAAGTTGAATGTTCACATTGAATAAATGTTCAGTATAAAACATTTCTTTGACACATTTTATTTTGTTTTTGATGTTTTGTCACAAACTAAAATTTTTCTATAAATATAGTTTTGGACAGGACGGTAAAAACCAGGGTTTTTACCGTAGTGTCCGATACTTTGCCAAGCCTGCAGAGAAGCCTAAAAAACGTACGTACCTAAAACTTTTCACACCATTTGGTTGGACCTTTTGACTCTATTTTCACCTCCATAAAAGGGGAGATGAACGGGGACCCCCTTTAGAGGACACAAGGAATGGTGCAATCTTTTGAGCACCTTTTTTTGTGTTGGGGCGCTTGAATCTCATTTGAAACCATTCTGCAATTTGGTATTCGAAATCTTTGCTAAGTTTAGTCGTGATAATTATTATGTTTTGCTACTTCACTAGAGCATTCTTTTTTCTCTAATTTTGACTCATTTAAAAAATTTCAATTGTTATTCTCAACTAAGACTTTTTTTCGTTACATATTTACACTTATTTTTAGTGATCATGACTAATTTTTAGAATAGTATTTTATTATGATTATGACCTTGTTATGTCGAAAACTCTGCCTATATATATATATTTTACTGTTCCTTCGATTTCGTGACACCAAGAGCGTAATGTATTTATCAATTTATTACTGTCTGAAACGTGTATATTTCTCAACGACAAAAGAAATTAGGTGGATTAGAAGAGTTATTTTGATGGAAAATGAATGTTTCCTCTCCTATTGATAGCGAAAATTATTGTTTTACATTTTTACGTCAATAGCTGTTCTTAGCTTATATCTAGATAGTTCAAAAGATCTAGATCTAGTCAGTTCAAAATTTTTCTCAACAAAAATATTAACAAAAGCTAATCAATATTATTTAATTATTGGGGGAAATTATTCGATTAAGGGGGGATCTTTAACATTGCGTCTGTGGAGAAATATTTGGTTCCAAGAGGTTTAGAGGTTTTATTCATATAAGCTGGGTATTCATTCAACTGTTACCTGATTACGCAGGGCTGACAGTATTTTCTAGGTTTTCACCACAGTTTCTACCTGCAAAAAACCTAGTTTTTTTCCATGTCCTGGTAAAAAACTAAACCCTGCTATATGTGTTGAAATTGAGAGTTCTATTCGGGAGGTTCGACTCCAAAACTCCTTGGCTGAGCCATTCATACTATTTCAAAGTAAAGTGCATTTTTTGCAATTTTAACATTACATTACTGGTACAATCAACATGACTAATTCAATTCTCCCCTGTGACTGTCTAAAAACAGATTGTTCTTACTTGGTATACAGTCGACTGTAAGTTATCGATAAGTAGGAAAAATAATTCTCCATGTCTTTTCCATAATCTATCACAAAATAGCCAAAAATTGATGGTTTATTATTTTGTACAGTAAAAAATGTTTAATGTTTTTAATTCTTATATGTTTTTTAGCTGGTGCTCTCTATGCTATTTCAATACGTGAAAACAAGATTTGGTTAAGTATTCTGAAGACTTCAGTGTGGAAAGGATTGAGTGCTGCGAACAATCCCAATTCTCCATGGTGAATGGATGATTAGATTTTGTTGCTCCGGTCTTTACCTTAGTGTGTTTAATTGACTTCATATATTTACAGCTGATGCAGTGTTTCCTGTATATACTATGTAAACCAGTTCTGTTTAATTCGTTTTTAATAAATATTTTAAGAAATAGTTTTGCTTCTACTCTTTATTTTGCTACGAGTAGTCTTTGACTCTTGAATAACAACTTTATTCCCAAAAACTGAGAAACTACTAAGTAATTTCATGCCTTGCATGAAAGAAAATCTAAAAGCCTCAATTCCTCATTCCTCTGTTAATGCTTTTAAAAATTACTACTAAAAAGTATTCCTGAAAAAGTACAATTTCAGTTTATAGTCTCATGCTTAGAAAAAACATAAGTATACTCTTACTGATGTGGTTATTGTTTTATTGAAGATGTCATTTATAGGTATATTATGGTGATTTATGCATAATAAGTAAGATATATTTAATGATTATTTTATATTTATTGGAATTTGAAGGTTGACTTTTTTTACTGTAAGAAAGCTTTATTTTTACTACTTTTTATTTACTGACAAAAAAATGTTAAGCAGAAATTATTTCTGAAATTTTTGCTGTATTATACTGCAAAATGCAGAAGCCATCATAGTTACAAAACGTGAAAGATTTTAACCGTCTTATTTAATCCTAGTTTATTTATTATCATTTATTAAGTTTCAATTTACTTGTTTTTTCGTTTAAGAATTTTAGAAAAAGGCTAATTTTCTTTCAATATTGAGTTAAAAAGTTTATTTTCTCCTTTTTTTTAAAGGGTTTTTTCTTAATATTTCATTGTACTTTAAGTACGTAAATAGAAAGCACGGTTTCACATGAATAAAATCGGGAAAATGCTTAAGCTTCATGTATCTTGAACACAAATGCATCTGATGTATGAAATTGCATGCTTGTGCCGAGCAATAGTACAAAACCTTCTCACTTAATAAAATGAACCTCTATTTTGATGAATATGTTTTGAAAGAAGTGTAAAAACTCTTTATTTATAAATTATTGTATCTAAAAAAAATGGAAAAAATGACGTCGCCTTATAGCAATTGGGGTGACGATATAGAACCGTTACTCCTGAATGTTCAAGGCCGATATTCGTGGATGTAACGGAAGTGGTAAGTTTTTACGTAGTTCGACGTCGGTGAAAATCTAGTTCTATGTAGTTTTTGAAACTTTTTCTACGTCGATCGGTTTTTAGAACCGTTATTTCTGAATATTCGGCACCGTTATTCCTGAATGTTCAGGGCCGATATTCGTGAACATAACGGAAGTGGCAAGTTTTTACGTAGTTCGACGTCGGGTAAAAATATAGTTCTATGTAGTTTCTGAAAATTTTTCTACGTCGATCGGTTTTAGGACCGTTATTCCTGAATGTTCAGGGCCGATATTCGTGAACGTAACGGAAGTGGCAAGTTTTTAAGTAGTTCGACGTCGGTGAAAATATAGTTCTATATTGGTTTTGAAAGTTTTTCTACGTCGTTCGGTTTTTTGTGCTACTAGGGTTAGGTGGGCACCCTGACTTTACCACAAAATCAGCCCTAAGGACAAGGGCGCATCCGCCAAAATTTCGCGAAGATCCCCCCCCCCCGGAATGCAAGATCCCCTTAAAGTAAGAAAAATACCCTTCAACCCCCCTTAAAAATTTCAATGGCGCAGTCGGCACCGTGCCCCCCGCCGCTTAGGTGGGCACCCCTGACTTTACCCAAAAATCTGCCCCAAGGACAAGGGCTCATCCTCTTAAATTTCGCTAAGACTTCCCCCCGAAGTGCATCAAGAGCCCCCTTAAAGTGAGAAAAATACTCTTCAACCCCCTAAAAATTTCAATGGCGCAGTTTGTGCCATGCCCCTCCCCCCCGCCTGCTTAGATGGGCACCCCTGACTTAACCCCAAAACCAGCCACAAGGACAAGGGTGCATCCCCCTAAATTCCCCCCTCCCGGGAATGCAAGAGCCCCCTTAAAGTGAGAAAAATACCCCTCAACCTCCTCCCCTAAAAATTTCAATGGCGCATTCTGCGCCATGATCCCCAATAGGTGGACACTCCTGGGATATAATAATCCGAAATTAAGGCTCAATAGCTTGCTGGCTATTACGCCTTAAAAATTGCTGGCTCGATAGCCCAGTGGCTATTACGCTTTAAAAATTGCTGGCTCAATAGCCCAGTGGCTATTACGCCTTAAAAAATTGCTGGCTCAATAGCCCTGCTGCTATTACGCCGGTAATAGATGCCAGGAACATGATTGCCTGAGGCTATGCCGGCGCAAAAACTGGGGAGCTATTGAGCCAGTTACCGGCGCAATAGCTGCAGCCTACATGTGTACATTAATTGATTGAATTATTGAATCAAAAACAGAAAAGCAGTCTGAATCTGAAAATAATGTGAAAATAAAATAATTCTTATTTAAGTTTGCAATATGTGTGAGAGTCAATAAGGATTTTTGGCCCAAAAATGTAGAAGTGACCAGCTTGGATCGTTGAATTGTTGAATATTTACTCGCTAAAAAGAATGGTTAAAGAAAGGTGTGATGTTTTAAGACTTGTTCCTTTAAAGGTAATCTAAATTATGTTTGCTGTTTTTCTATTTTTTCTGGGTATATGGATCTAGGTATTTGGAAATCTATCAGTTTCCAAACTATGAAAATAATTATTACTCAGAGCTATGTGGTCAGTTGTAAATTTCTGTTACAACTGTAAAACATGATCAAATATGTGAAATACACCGCCAGCTCAGTCATTTCCAGCCGAGGACTGTAGTTTCGTGCTTTTTAGCACTCAACAGCCCGGCATAGGAAAGTGACTGAGCTGGAGATGGAAAACCTCACCCTGTCTGGTCTGCTAATTCTTTATTAGCTACCAGTTTGTTTCGCACTCTTGGCTTTCTTATGAGGTTTTCCATCTCCAGCTCAGTCACTTTCCTATGCCGGGCTGATGAGTGCTAATAAGCATGAAACTGCAGCCCTCGGCTTGAAATGACTGAGCTGGCGGTGTATTTCACGTTTTTCTGCTTTAGCCCTGGCTATTGGGCGCTAATTTACTGAATGATCAAATATGTCTTAATTTTTTCTCCTATCTTCCTTGTAACTGTAATTTCCGAATTACATTTCTGTTTTGTGTCAAAAATTTATTTTCCAACCTTCAAAATGTGACTTCTGCACATATATCTTTTGTATGTTTTTATGTATACACTTTTACAATCAGTTCCTGTTAAATACCATGATAACCAACCTCAATTTTCAATTCTTATTTATTAAAAAGCGAATGTATGTAAGCGAATCTTTGAATGCAGCTATCTATTTATGTCATCGTTACGACTGGGAACTGACCATCAAACCAGGTATAGATAGATTCGTAATTTTTTATTCTATATGTGTCTGACTAGGTTGCGTAATTATAAGACGTTTTTTAGAGATATTAATTTAGGAACTGATGTGATATACCCCACCCTTGGCGACTTTTTCCTGTTGGCGCCAAGAAAGCGTCGCCAAGAAAACGATGTATGACGACATATGTCATACATCGTTCTTAGCGATGCTATTTTAGCGCCAACAGGAAAAAATCAGATAAAAAAACTTGATCAAAGCACTTCAGAACACAATATATATAAAAACAACATAAAAGCACAACAAAAAACATCACGAATATATGCTTAAAAAATGTACAGGGCCGGGGTTTTTTGTAAACATATTAAAATACAATGAAATAAATTATTGTATCAATTGCAAGTCGAAATTAATGCATTAATTGTTTTTTCATCATTTCTCCGGGATACGAGCCTCGGTCTCATAGTACTTTCGTAATGAGACCTCGGCTCGCCAGCCCTGCCTCGGTCTCATTACGAAAGTACTATGAGACCTCTGGCTCGCCAGGACCTCGCTCCACTCGGTCCGTTATCCCTCCAACTGTTAATATACATTACAGTCGGAGTATGGTCACAATTATGTATTATTTATGTATATTATGCATATTCATGTGTATGTACACCCAAGGGTGGCTCCTTCCGTTCAGTGTACAATAATGACACAGTTTTAAGTGTGAAATATGCACCATTATTGTGCAGATTTATTAATAAAATTCAGCATTTTTAAGAGTACAACCGAAAGAACTTTCAATTGTTAACATAAAATTCAGTACCTAAAGGAGGCACGTTAATGTCTAAATAATTCGTGGCATCGATAAGAATTAACTTTTAGAACAAAATAACTGAACTATTTTTGTAAAATTAATTAACATACAGTAAAAATAAAGTTAAAAGCTACAAGAACCCCTCAAGGATTTGTAAAAAACAAAGAATTTCCGAAGTGAGAATTTTTATGTGAATTCTAAAATAAAGAACTTGCCTTTTTATGGTATAAATCCTCACATTCAGTCCAAAACAAAACATCATCTGACAATGGCGCGTTACAGATACACACCACGTTGGAGTTAACTTTTAATTAACCTTCAAGTTTGAAGAAACTGGCATTTTCTAATGTTTTTACTTCAAAACACAACTACTGAATCTAAACTAACACAAAATAAGCATTCCTGTAAGGTATATTGCACAAAACAACAGGTATCTCTCCTGCGTAAAACCAAGAACCCAAGTAAACAAGTTCGAACAAGTTTGCCTCCGCGTTGCCAACCGCAGGTTAGTTTCACCAGGGATGCCATGCTTAAAAATTTATCGCCTCATTGGCGAGAAAAATATTTCAATTTTGTGCAAAAAATCGGATGTCACCAAATGGGGGGGGGGGGGAGTATATCACATCTGTACCTTAATTTAAAATATTCTTTTTCTTCCTCTGATATCTACTGATAGTTCGTTTTTTTGTTACGACATGTTTTTCCTCTTTCATTCCGTTTCAAGGCCATATCAGTGGCAGATTGCCTGTTTCTTGCAAAAGTGGAAAAACTAATAAAACGTGTTTTTTGAATGATTTTCAATTGCCTCATCCTTTCCATTTGGGGAAAATTAAAGGCACGCATGGACTTTGGAATGACTTCAACGAAAGTGGGTCAAATTAGAGGCATACTGTACCATAGGCGTCGGAACCGGGGGAGCTGGGGGAGCTTGAGCACCCCCTGGAATATTTCAAACCGACTCAGCTCCCCCGGAAAATTCTATCACTGCAGCTTATTGCCGTACATTGATTTCCTCAAACCTTATTTCAAAAATGTGATCTGCCTTTTCTAGGAATTTCGGAATTTCCACCCAATAAGCAACAAAAGCAGGGGACAGACGGAATGGTCAGTGCACTTGAATTCACCTTCACCCTTTTTTTACTGTTAAAACATCTCTTGATTCCAGAAATGCGGAAAAGTGGGCTCTACCCGGCGGCCTGCGAAAATCAGTATCAGTACCTATATGGATTCCCCGGGCGGTGGAACCTAAGGCCCACGGCTAAGAGGTGGGGTGCGTGCGGAGAAAAGTACCTATATGGATTTGCTCCCCACCTTGAGCTCGTGTTTCGGCTTTCGAGAGCGGCATTGCAGTTCAGTTCATATTCTTATTAGTTTTGCATGCAGTTTTTTTGTCCAATGCGGTGGCGAATCCAGAATTTTGTTCTGGGAGCGGCTGAGGTAGTTAAAATTCTTGCTGAGGTCTCCTTGTCATTACCAAAGTTTATCGATGTAAACAAAAGTGTTCTGTATCATTATCTGCTATCTAGGGATGTTAATGACTAATGAATCTTTCTGAGTTACATTTGAAATTATCTAAAATTTGGTATTCAGTGTTAAAATTCTAAATTTTAAATGTATATTCAAAGTTTTTTTTATTCGTTTAGACATATTTGTTATGCAATTTGAAGGCAAAATTTTCAATTCTTGTTAAGGATGCAAAACAATTACGCTGACAAGGTGATGTAAATGAAATAGAAGAAAGAAAAGCTGAAAGATGTTAAACAAATAGTGAAAAACAGCGAGAAAGAAGACAAAATTTTAAGAATTTATTAAACACGAAAATTAAAGAGTGAGAAAGAAAGAAAAACAAGTAGCTATTATATCAGCACTTTTTTCTTCTTTCCTTCTTTCAGTGAGTAAATGTATAAATATCTGGAACAGGTAGGGAAAAAGTTCAGAAATTTGAAGGGAAATTTCGGAAAACTAACACTCCTGTTAGTATCGCAAATTTGTATATCAACCTTAAGAAGAGCGAAAACAAATTAATTGATAAAGGTAGAATGGATGTAGGAAAGGGTGTATGGATGAATTATATATATATTTTTTAACATTAAGATGCATAGACAGAGGGTGAAAGAATTTATTTCTGGTATGGGGGTAGCTGCAGCCTCATAGCCCCCCCCCCCTGGATTCGCCATTAGTCCAATGATTACAAAAAGAGATAATAATGAGCCAGTTTGGCATTTAAATATGAATAACATGGAAGGTGCTCCGGACATGACTGAAAAAAAGCTACTAAGGTTGTTTGTACTTGTTCAAATAATGTTGAACTTGTTCAAATAATTTCAACTTTCCAAAAACTTAAAGTGGCTCCCAAAAGTATTCGTACACTTACGATTTTCAGTGAAATACACCATTATCGATTCGTTAAAATTAATATTTTGGAACGGGTATTTAATTATAAGATCTATGATTTATTTTTTAACAAAACTACATGAAAATTTTTAATAACATAATAAAACTTGTTTTTTAAGAAATCAATAATCAAAAAGTGCCAGAAACTTGATCTCACAAAAGTCTTTGAACACTTTGAAAAAATGTCAAAAAACTAGTAAATAATCTAACTTTTTACTAAGTTATTATTTAGTAGAATATCATGCAGTATCAGCAACAGCTTTTAAACGTCTGGGAATAGGATTTCATTGGTTTTTTTTTTTTTTTTGTTTTTTTTGGAACAATTTCTGAGTAATTGTTCAGCCGCACTTCGAGTCTTACTGTTTCTAATTCGTTTTCCGTTTCAATAGTGTATTTTCGTAATATATCCACCAGATATATCCAAATATGTTCTATTAAGTTTATATCTGGCGATTGAGGAGATATTTCTAAGCTTAATGACAATATTTGTGGCACCAAACGCAAACGTGTGCTTCTTATCGTTATCTTGATTTAAAAAAAACGAAGTTATTTCCGATTGCCAAATTTTGGGCTAATAATTTAAAATTGTTTTTAAAAATATTTCGCTGAACAGCATGATTCATCGAAAAATTTCAAACTTCCAAGTCCTGCACCCTCACACAAGAACACCTTCACCGTCCTGATTAACTGATCCCAACTAGATTTAATTTCTCATTTTTTTTTCTATTTACAATTATGCAACTATTTAACCCAAAATATTGAATTTATTTTTATTTTTATTTTTAAGTAAGACGTTGTTCCAAAATGTTTTGAACATTTATCATTGATTTTACGGCGGAAAACGTAAGCTTTCTGTTTTTCGCACGAACAAGAAAATTTCTGCAATAAGAGGTCCCTTTAATCCAGGTAATCAGAGAACTTGGCGAATAATTTTAGGGGAAAATTAAACGAAAATGTTTCATTCAATTCTGCAGAAAATTTTTCATCACTCAAAGGTGTATTTTTCATCATTTTTTAAACTAAATCTCCGATCACGCTTTGTTAACTTTGCATTTGACATTTTCTTACCTTGTTTTCGATCCGATTCTTGTCTTTAAAAGATTTTATCAAGCACTTCACTATATAATGGTATAAATTAACTAATTTAGAGACATTTCAAACCAATTTACTGCCTACTGAGAGAGAAAAAAACATCAAATTTCGAATTGTGTTTTTGGTTTATGCGCATAGCTGCCATTTTAAAATAATAAGCAGAATTTTAGGGTATAAATAAACAAAAAATTAAAGCCAAATGACTTTACAGTGTGTCATCACAATGCAAAAATAATAAAAATACAACTTATGATAATTTTAATCATGAATTTATTCGAAAATATTTCAGTGTGCGATGACTTTTGTGACGTATTTTTTTCTCTGACCCTTCGTCTTTTGACAAATTTCAAAAATAAAATCTGGCAATATTTTGAAAAAAAATAACTACTGGGTTTTATTCAGAATGGCATAGGAATGGTGTGAAAAAAAAATGGACTTCATATTCGAATTCAGTTTCGCGTTATTTTCATTTTACTACAAAATTTCAAGGTGCACGAACACATTTGGGAGCCACTGTATCTCATTTTAAGTTATCTGATCCCCTCAGATTATACTTTACGAAGTTACAGTTATTCTTGTTTTTTGCAATCACGATTGCTTATTGCTTTCATTTGACTGTTTTGATGTGCTATCATTTTATTTTCCCGCCAGCACCCTCTACAGCACCACCGTCGACCGGCCTCACGATGCTGCTCCTCTAGCAAAAACCATCCTTAGGTTGCGTCAATACCCTACACTTACACGCATACATACACGCACGTACAAACAAACACATACACACCCATACACACATACACACACACACATACATACGGACATATACACACACACCAACACACAGCTACCCACATACTCATGCCTGCACACAGACACAAACACATATGCCTACACTCACATACACATCCCCCCCTACCACAAACACTCATACACACAACTACCCACACACTCATGCCTGCACAAAGACACAAACACATATTCCTACATACACATACACATTCCCCCCCCCCCCCTACCACAAACACTCATACCTGCACACAGACACAAACACACACGCCTACATACACACAAACACTCATGATTGCGAAAAAACAAATTTGAATTCCAGATGTCAAAATTCAAATTAATTATTTATTATTTTTTTTTTGCTTTCTCAAAATTATGATTTTTTCATCCCTTACAGATATATTTTTATGCCAAAATTGTTACTTTTCATATATTATTGCAGAAAAAAAGCCAACAATATTTTGTAGTTTCTATCAAAGACTCAAAGACTTTAAACTAAAAATTTATCTGAACAATATAATATATAGTGAACAATTCATTTTAACACATATCCAACGTTCTGTTTTTTCCGCCCTCCTGTTTCATCTATTCCCCTTTTTCTAGTTCTCAGAAAATAAGAAAGTCTTCTAAATGCTACGCTGTCGAAGCCTCCCCTTTCCTCCAAAATTATTACAGAGCGCCACAAATTTTGTTTTCAAGGCTCAATTCCCTGAAAATTTCCGGAAGAGAGTCCTTTGAATGCCTTGCCCTCCAACAACATAGGAGATTATGTAATATTCCGTTTTTTGGGACTTCAATTTCAAAAAAATTGCTGGACCCCTAACGCCAACAAATATGATCCACAGTCGCGTTTTTCAGCAACTACAATTTTGAAAAAATTAAAAAGACGAAACCTCTGAACCTTTTCTGATTACATCATTGAAAAACGCTCTCTATTAGGACTTCAATTTTGAAAAATTTCCAGAGTAGAGCCGTAGTACAGCCTTTTCCCCTGCTATCATTGAAGGTTGTCTACAATTACGTTTTTAGGACTTCCAATTCGAAATATCGGGACGGAGATGTAAATCGTTCGAAAAATCGATCGAGGACAATCCTTCGAGTCATATTTTCACTAAAGGCAACAAATATGGTATATAATCGCGTTTCAAGACATTAATTTCGAAAAATTTTCAGGAAGGGTATTCGAACCTTTTCTCCCCTTAACATTATCAAAGATCACCTATAAGTTCGATTTTAAAACAAGAATTTTGAAAATTTTCCGGGAGAGACCCCGAAACACCACCATTTCTACGTGCTCATCTTCGAGTACTAACCGACTCCTTTTCAAAACCAGAAGTTTAATCACCTCATTCTCTCCATAAACAATTGTATATATATACAATATTCAATAAGAGATGGAAGCTTCGAAGCCCATTTTTTATTGGGAAAAACGTTTAAAAGTCTCCCTCCCCCCCCGCCCCCTCCCCCAAAAAAATTATTTTCTGGTTGCGCCTCTGCCTCTGCCTAGATTCCAGACTCTTCTTATTCTGTGTCCCAGCTCCCCCTACTTCTACAAAGTTCCTACGCCTCTGTACTGTACTAAGAATTAATGTACTGCCTACTAATTATTGTACCATGTTGGTAAGGATGGAGCAAAGCTCCCAAAGTGCACTGCCCAAGGCCATGCACACCAATGAAACTTATTATTAACAACACCAAAACAACTTATCTAGCTGTCCTGGTGGAAGTTTTAACAAAAATCTTGACATTTGAGCAGAGCCGGCCTATTAAGGAAAATTTTTGTTCAAAATAAAAAGTTTGTATAAGTACACTGGCCTCAAAAAGTTAAGGTACAACATGTTTTTCAAACCTCACTATAAAAAAAGGGGCAGTTATAATAAAATGCATGGTTTACATGAATGATAATAACAAACTTAAAAACCATTCATGAAAAATAAGTTGCTACCACTTTTATTTTATGGAAAAGAACATTTTTACGAGTGAGAAAAGAATATTGAAATATCAAGCTTTCGTGCCTAAGTTTTGTTGATCGTCAACTGTTGTTGGCAGTTTTGGTGTCAATAGTCAACGGAGTTTAGAAAATGTCTGAGAGATTTCGTTTACCCAATTCATTAAGGTGGAGGACTGTTAGATGGATTGAAATGAGATTGTCGCAGGCTGATGCTGCAAGATGTCTCAATGTGTCTTGTAGTGTTGTTCAGCTACTTTAGGGTACATACCAATCAAAGATACTGTGTCCAGAAGACCTGTTCCAGGCCCACCATGTTCTACAACACCTGCAGAAGACCGTTTTCTAGTTCTTCTGGCCGAAGGAGAAAAATCACTACTGTGCTACAGCTCATTGCAGACCCCTTTGTAGCATCAGGAAGAAGAATCTCTGCTACTATCATGCGAAATAGTCTACACAATGCAAGTCTCTGATGCAAGACGATCAATTGTGTTTGTTCCCCTCAATGGACCACAGCAAAGGATCCACTTATGCTGGGCAATAAAACATGTTTCCTGGACCCAGCAGCAATGAGCTTCTGTGCTGTTCACAGACGAGTCCAGATTTACATCCGAGAGTGCTTCAGGGCGTCTACTGATCCGGAGGCAACAGCGCAATAGATACCATCAACCCAACACTGTTGAAAGACCACAGTTATAGAGGTGGAAGAATCATGGTTTGAGCTGGGATCTCGCTCTGTGGTCACACTGACCTGCATGTGTTCCATGGAGGAACTCTGACTGGTGTAAGGTTTCAGGATGAGATCATTGATGCATATGTCCACCCATACTCTGGTGCTATTGGTAATGACTTCATTCTGATGGATTTTAATGCACGACTTCACCAAGCTTGGATTGTTGATGAGTATCTTGAGGATCATGGTTTGGGATGAATGTAAATGGCCAGCTCGATCTCCAGACCTGAATCCGATAGAACATCTTTGGGACTGTCTTGGCAGACAAGTTGATGCTTAAAATTCTACTCCAAGGTCATTACGTGAGCTGGAACAAGGCTTACTGTGCCTGGTCTTTGCTTCCTATTCTGGTGTCCTACAACTTAATAAACAGCATGGAAAATCGATGCCGCCAATGAATTCAAGTTAGGGGGGACACATTCTTGATTAGAACCCATTTTTGTATTGTTTCTATGATATTTTGCTACATAATACTATGATGATCTGTTTTCTTCAAGATTGAACTTTTCCTCAAAGATATATATATATATATTATCAATTGTTTTTGTTTACACCCATACAAATTTCTATGACGCATTCAATAAAAAGCCATTTAATGCACATATCCTCAAAATTTTTGGTTTCTACATTCATTTATTTGCAAATTAGATGCCAAAAACCGGTTGTACCTTAACTTTTTGAGGCTAGTGTATGTATCTGGGGGGGGGGGGGCATAGAATATTGATCTTGAAAGTTGGTCCCATCAACAACGTAGGGGAGGTTCCTTAAGCTCTTGCTCTTAGATTAGCCAATTTTAAACTAGCTAAAATCTTCAGGAGCTTAAGTTAGAAAAATATACTTCAAAAACTAACTACTACCAATAATTTTCTGGAAAAAGTTAAATATCTCTCCAGTTCAAGGATGTTTGCGATCCAAAAATTTTGTGTTCCTGTTTCTGAAAATTTTGGGCTTGCAACATATTTTAAAACTAAAAAAATATTTAAAAGAAAAAACTTTTAAATTGATTTTTTTCAATGATTTTATATGCATATTTGAAGACTTTTTACGGAAAAGGGAAGGGGTCAAGCATCCTCATAGGTTTTTGAATGTTCCAGTCTTTCAGATTTTTTTACTTTAAGTCCATTATCACCCCTGGACCCCTGGTCCAGTTGAACATCTTAAGCTGTATATAACTGTAACTGCCGTACCAACTCTACGGCAGTGCCTATTCCAGAAAAAACCTCAGAACCATTGCTGTAAATTTTGCTGGAGATGAAAGAAGTTTCAGTCTAAGGTACAGATGTGATATACTCCCCCCCCCATTTGGCGACATCCGATTTTTTGCACGAAATTGAAATATTTTTCTCGCTAATGAGGCGATAAATTTTTAAGCGTGGCATCCCTGGCAAAACTGTGTTTGGCAACCTAAAGGCAATCTTAGATCTGTCTAAACTTGTTTACTTGTTATCGGTTTCAGGCAGGACAGATTCTTGTTTTTTCGTGCAGTATACCTTACAGGAAAGCTTATTTTGTCTTAGTTTAAATTCAGTAGTTGTCTTTTGATGAATAAATATTAGAAAATGCCAGTTTTTTAAAATTTGAACGTTAATTAAAAGTAAACTCCAACTTGGTGTGTATCTATTAGGTGCCATTGTCATATGTTGTTTTGTTTCAGACTGAATGTGAGGATTTATACCATAAAAAAGCAAGTTCTTTTTTCTAGAATTCAAAAAAAAAAAAAAAAAAACCCTCTCACTTTCGAAATTCTTTGTTTTTAAGAAAACCTTGAGGGTTTCTTGTAGTTTTTAACTTTATTTTGTAATTGTATGTAAATTAATTTTACAAGAATAGTACGGTTATTTTATTCTAAAAGTTAATTCTTACCAATGCCACGAGTTATTTAGACATTCTATAAACGCGCCTCCTTTAGGTACTGAATTTCTGAAAGTAAGTTGACTCTAGCATTTTATAAAAATATGAAGGTGTTACTTTATGTAAAATATAATAGTTATTTTGAAAGCATGTCTGGATTGCAAATTAATGTATGGTATTTTTGTATAGTTTATGTTTGGGTTCTGTTGAGACATTTCTACTTTTCATACATCGAAATTTGAGTACTAAGCATTTTTTTTTTTGGCTGAAATAGTTATTGATTTTGGGGATATTTTCCGCTTTAAACACTGCAAATTGAATTGCTTTGCTCTTTTTTAGCAGAGTATGAGAAAAGTTTATGTTGAATGAAATGCATGTTGGAAAATAGCTTTTATTTCTATTGGTACATATTTCATTGGTGAGCTGTTATAGTAATTTGCTAATTTAAGCATTTTAAATACTTTCTAATAATTTTTCTTTGCGTTCAAAAACTTTCTAGTTTCTGGTATTTTTGAAGCGTATATTCCCAGTGTTTTTTGTTGTGGTTTTATGTAGTTTTTATATATATTGTGCTCTGGAGTGCTTTCATCATGTATTTTTATCTGAATTTTTCCTGTTGGCACTAAAAAAGCATCGCTAAGAACGATCTATGACGTATGTCGTCATACATCGTTTTCTTGACGACGCTTTCTTGGCGCCAACAGAAAAAAGTCGCCAAGGGTGTGGTGTATGACATTAGTTCCCAATTTAATCAGGGCCGCCTCTACCAGCAGTGGGGCCCAGTACCAACTTTAATTCTAGGCTCCCATGCCCCTCCTCCTTTCCCCCACCATTGCATTTTTTATACAGTCGCTTCATTTCCCCTCACTCAAACTTCAAAATAAAGTTTGAAATTGCATTCACATGTGATTTTGCAGTGTCTAGTTGATTTTAGGACTGAATTTTTAAATTTTAATGCAAATTTTTAAACTTGAAGTTTGCATAAAAATATTTTTTCAAATAATCTTATTTTTATACAGTCATGTCTGAGATAAGTGATGTAACATCACATACAGAAGAGAACCAATTAACCGGGCAGTTCGGGACCATCGCTATCCCGGATATCTGAATTTCCCGGTTTTCTGAATCGTTAAAAACCTCTGTTGACCGATTGTTTATAAAACTGAAAGTACTATAATAAATAGTAATACATATTAAAGTAAGAAGAAAACAATTCAGAAATGCTTATAAATACTATCGAAATATTAAAAACTACTAGTGAAAGAATAATTTAAACACCAAAAAACTACAAGTTATTCATAAGACCTGAGACCCTCACATTCAGTCTGAAAATGGAAAAAACCACCACTTTTCGATGTTGTAAAACGAAAAAAAAATATAATGAAGGGAAGGGCTAGAAACAAGTTTTTGAACGGAAATGTGCAATTTTCCTGCTATTCTGAATAAAAACATTTGTTTTCAGAAACGCGTTTTTTTTTTTAAATTTTTTTATAAAGATATTGTGTTTGTGATTACGGTGGTTATTGATAACTATTGCTTTCTGCAATATCAATAGGAGTTTGATTTATGCGTTCTTGCAGCCTTATTACAGTCATGCATTTAACGATTTCTAACTTCCACGATTCGGAAAGTTCGCGAATCTGGTTTTCGGCGTTTTCCGCAATTTCGCTACATTACTAACGTTCTAAACAGCTTTTCCCCAGTTTTACTTAAGTAATATGGTATTTATTAAGAAACAGTTCATATTCTTTTAGTTATTTCAAAAAACAAAAACTTAGTTTTTCAAAAGTTGCTAAAAATACGTATTTTTAAAAAACGGCGGGAAAATCTGCAAACAGTTGCCGGTTTTCTGGTTTCTTGGTTCCCGGATGAAAGGTTCTGCACTGTACTATGAATTTTCAGTCGAGCAAAATTGGATGGATCAAGGCAAAAAATTTTGAAGTCTAAAGTTTGGTATATGAAAATTAGAGCAGAACAGGGAGCAATTAATGAGTTTCTAGGGTAAATATTAAAAAGAAAGTCAAGAGGGGGAGGTGGAGCACATTGATCCACTTTTTTACTTATCATTTTTTATGTCATCAAAAAATTTAATGAGCAGTTTGATTTTCTACAATAAGTTTCACTAAACACTTCTCAACCCCACAGATTTTTTTGGAAGTGTTAAGATGATAAACTTTTTTTATGTATTAATTTTTTAACCAGGGTTGGCATGGTTTTGTACACTACGTAAAAACCAGGGTAAAAACCCTGGTTTTTACCGTCCTGTCAAAAACCCTTGTGTTCAAAACTGTCTGAAAGTGTCCAAAACTATATTTTTAAAGACATTGTATTTTGTGAGAAAACATCAAAAACAGAGTAAAATGTACCAATGTTTTACATTCAACATTTATTCAGTGGTGAACATTCGATTTATTTGTGCCGCTGATTTTAATCTAGTTGCGTAGAAGTTGAATTCTTGATTAAAATTTCAATTTGTATGCATGAGTTTTTTTTAAATTATATATATAGAGAGAGTAACCCCCCCTCCCCCCAAATATCCCTATGTTTATGCATGCGTGGAAATGAAAGCAGGGTGGCAAGGTTTTTACCCTCCTTTTCAAAACCTTTATGTCCGAAAGTGTCCAAAACTATTTTTTGAGTATATATCAAAAACAGAATGCAATATGTCAAAGTTATGATTTTTTGACTATTTAATATATGTATTCATTGGGATCATGTATTCATTGGGATCATATATGTTAACTAATTTATACAGCTGATTTTAATCTAAATACCTAGAAATGAAATTATTCATTAAAAAATTCCATTTGTATGCATGAGTTTTTTTTTTCCATAACACAAATTGTTCGACATTTATGTATGTGTGCAGAAGAAAGTGTTCAAACTATAGTGCAATTATTGACTTAAATGCAATAAATTACAATTTTTTGTAGCAGAATTAATTGTATTAAAAATATGAACTAAAATAAGAATAGAATAAGTTTTAAAATATAAGTGTTTAATCAGAATTTCTTGTTCTTTAATCTATGATTTAAAAAATAATTTTCGATAAAACATCATGTAAAACTTATTTGCAAAAACGAATTTAAAAAAAAAGCCTTTTCTTTTCTTTTCTTTCATCTGTCGTAAATGTAGCCCTTTTTTTTCTTCAATAGAAAAACAATCATTAAAAAATCTTACTAATAGCAAGTTGAAACTTTGCAAACAAAAGAGGTTTTGTCAAAAAGTCCGCTCTATTACTTTTAGAGTTCACAAATTTCAAATCAAAGACATTTTCATTAATCAATTGTCTAATAAATTGACACCTTATATCAATATGTTTAGTTTTAAAATTTTCCTGGCTATTTTGCGAAAAATAAAGTATAGATTCATTATCACAATATTGAATAGGTTTAATTACACCACATAAATTTAGTTCATTTAAAACTCTGGAGCACCAAGTTAACTCTTTTACACTTTCAGTCAAGGAAATAAATTCCGACTCCATTGAACTGAGTGCTATGCATTTTTGCTTTGATGATTTCCATGCAAATGGAACGTTACAAAAATAAATTATAAAGCCACTACTTGAATGTCTATTAGTCAGATGACACCCTCAATTAGCATCTGAATATGCACATAAATTTAATGATTCTACGTTTGAAAAATTTATCTTGTAACTTTTGGTAGCAAAAACATAATTTAAAATGTCTACTACTAGTAACCAATGTTGATATGTATATCCATTACAAAATTGTGACATTACATTTACAGAAAAACTTATGTCTGGCCTTGATCTGAAAGCCAAAAATGACAAACAACCGATTAAAGTTCGGTATGGAAATTTCCTCATAATTTCAGTTTCTGCTATCTCTTTTTCGTGAACTTTACTTGGTAAAACATCATGGGCGGATTTATGGGGGGGGGGCAGAGGGGGGCAATGCCCCTCGTTTTGAGAGGATTTCATGTAGTAACAACACATCTTCCAAAAATTAAATATATATATATATATATATATATTATTATTTTTTCTTTTTTGAATAGTTCAGAAGGGCATGGGTGGATTTATAGGGGGGGGGGCATAGGGGCAATGCCCCCCAGTTTTGGGAGAACTTTATATAGTAACAACACATCTTCCAAAATCTTAAAACAAAAAAATCATGACTTTTTCTTTTCTGAATAGTTTAATGAAAATGAAGAGAAAAGCGAATGTCCTTTTCTGATGGAAGAAAAGGAAGAAAAAGAAAAACGAACATTAAATACAAATAGTACAGCTGTCACTGGGGTGTTGAAAATGTGTCTGAATTCACTATTTTGAAACGAAAACCATTTGGGCAAGTATATGAATGAAAATATAGGCTAAATGCATTAAGCTGCAACACATAATAATTGACGATTGTTTTAACAAATTCGAACCTAAAGCAAAGGGGAAAAAACTCCCCCACCCCATTCGCGCTAACAGAACGATCTACTTGTTATGATTTGTGTCCACATTTAAAGTATATTTGTGCATAATATTTATGTTCTTAGTAGATTAATTGGCCTTTTGAGAAATTCTAAAAAACATAGTTTTTTTTCCTTCTCTCTCTCTTTTTTTAAGAGAGAGAGAGAAAATAAATACTATCGCAAACTGAATAAATTTCAGTTATCATTGTGTTTTGATTAAATGTATCTTTTTACTTAGAGGGAGAGTACAATTTTACTTACTTTATAAATACTGTTTAAAAAGTAAGGTAAGTCATAATCATCTAAGTCTAAGTGAGTCAGTCTTTGTCATTATTGAAATCTAAACAATTGAGTCATCAAAAGTTTTGGAAAAATTTTCTGAAATTTTATAAAAGTTTATAAAACCTAACAAAGATTGGTAAAATCGTAAAAATCCTTTAACCATAAAAACTGACGAATTTTCGTAAAAATTACAAAATATCAAGCAAAAATCTGCAGGTAAGAGTAAATTACAAACGGGGCCGAATATGCCTATAAGATAAACAAGCTATTGCTTAGGGCCCCTGCTTTGAAGTAGGTCCCTAACTCCCAAAAAAATTCATGATTCATTCCTTAAAAAATGGAAATTTCTTGAAAAAACAAATTTCATTTTTAAGTGCTTGAAAACCTTGAATATTTGGAAACGTGTGGCTACAAACCTTAAATTTTAAAATTTCTAACAAATGGTAGAGGGGGAGGAATGCCAGAATATGTCAAATTCAGCTCCTTGCCTCATCCTGCATTAAAAATGTAAAAATCATGGTTCCCACGTTGGTAACATATCATTTGAAATAAATTTTTATGACTCACATATTTCATATTTTGCTATTTATTCAATCCCGAATGCAGTATTTAAAAAATTCTTTTGTATTGATTGCTTTTATCTTACTTCTTCTGCATATTGTCTATCTGTTTAGCACGGAAAAAAATACACACTACTTCTATTTCTATTCGTTTTCTGCCGCACTTGCAACTGAAGAAAAGTTGTTGTCATGAGAAATCAGTGGTTTCTTTTTTCTTTTAAATTTAAAATAGCTATTTCTCACAAAGTTAGAACAGGACTAAAAATTTACAATCAAGTACTTAAATATCAGAGACTGGAAAGTACAAATGAAGTGCATTAAATAATTTTATTTATTCTAGAGTCCTTGAAAATAATTCCGGGGTATAAATTGAAGATCTTTCAATTTTTATTCCTAACTCGGTCAAAAAATTCTCGAATTGTTTATGCGTAAATTCAAGACCGTTATCTGTTCGCACGCTCTTTAATTTTTTACCTGTCTGCCTTTCAGCCTTTACTAAATACTTTTAAAAGCATTCAAAAACTTCAGTTTTGTCTTTTATTATATAAACTTCAGTTTTCCTAGAAAAATCATCAACAATTGACAAAAAATATCTCCCCCCTGCTAAAGAGTCAACTGGAGAAGCACCCCATAAATCCATGTACACTCTTACGAGAACTTGATTAGATTTACGTTTATACTGGTAACCTCTCTTGAATGACATTCTTTCAGATTTGGCTACTGCACAAGTTTCACATACCTTATTTACGTTTTTACTGTTAATATTTTCAATTCCTTTTACACAATTATTTTTACTCATATTTACTAATAAAGGTAAATTAGTATGACAGAATCTACGGTGAACAATTTCAGAACTTCAGCTAGTAGAAAAAGCAAAATTTTTACAATTTGTAGCATAACCTTTAACTACATACAATTTATTTACGCAGGGTACAGTAAACAAATATTTGTCAAATTTATCATACAGAACCATTCTATTATTTCCCCATAGAATTTTACATCCTGCAATGTCTACATTAGCCCCACCAATTAAATTTCTCTTCATGTTGGGTGCATTAAGTACATTTTTCAAAATAATGTCTATATTACCTTTCGTGTCTTCAATAGTAAAGTCTATATCGCCAATTCCGTGGACTTCGTTTAATTTCAGTTCGAAGAATTCATCCAGTAATCCAGCTAAACGTGCTCGGGATGTCGGTTCAAAATTTAACTTCAGAATTTTCCAGGCTTCCTTTCCACTTTCAGTAGTCTGTGCGATGAGAATTTGAAATTTCCTTTCTACGGACTGATAAATGGTAGTATAAGCCCTTCGTTTAAGCCATTCAAAGTCTCATTTATCTCGTCCAGACGCAGCGTCATCACATTTGACTTCTTCAGCATTTGTAACAAACTCATGTAACAATTTCTATCAATCAAAACACACTTTATGTCAAGTTTCCAGGACGCATAATTATAGTCGGACAGCTTTGGAAATTTATACGAAAGTTGAGCCATTTCAATTTTTCAGACAGTTCCCAATAGTTTTCAAATACTACACCAGTTTGCAACTATCAGACCTTTTAAGGGTGCTCTTCACTGAGAGTCTGAAAGATTCGGATCTAATGTTAACCTACGGGGGGGGGGGGGAAAGTTGGAGCTTGTTTTACAAATTCCTGTAAAGTTTTCGGATCCGTTTTTCTTTCTGAGTATTTTTCAAGACCATGTCTGTTTCTTTTAGTTTTTACTTTTTTGATGTATCCATTCTCCGATTTTTTAAAATTCGAGAAAAAATGAATTTCTTCGAAAACGAGGTACTGTTGGACATTTCGCTCTGTAAAACATCTGCAACTCGTGCTATCGAAATTTTAAGAACGCCCTGACACGCAAAATATTTCCAGCTCTCTTTTGAGATCTTGTTTGAAATAATGCGACCATTTTTTAAACAAATATCATGTTCTAACTATTGAAAAAAATTTCAAAATACGTTCACTTTTTGCATTTGCCCCGCCCTAGAATAGTTACCTCCCCTTTTTGAGGGGTAAAAGCTAATGGGGTGTAAGATTTATTACCCTCTCATTAGTTCCCCTCAATGACCTCCGCTGGACGTCCTTTCTTCTTTCCTCTTTTCCTAAGGCTTTCGTGAAGAATCAAGTGCTTTTGAAAGTGAATCCATGTAGATGCGTGCTATTAGCTGTTAAATTCGCAACATCTGCTTTTTTTCAAATTTGTGGTTTGAAAAGAAATAGATTTGAAAAGAATATTTCTGAGTCAAATTGTTTATTTACAATATAATGAACATTGTTACAATGCTGTCGAATGCGAAAAGTTGACATTTTTCCCTTCCAGTAGAAAAATATTTTTATATATAGATTAAATCGTATTCCATATACTGGGTATTTTGCATCGTTTTACATGTGTTTTATGTTACTACAAATGGTACAACACATAAAGTGCTTTCCACAGCTCAACAAACATTTTTGAAAATTATTTGTGTCTTTAAGAGCCAGACTCTTCAAATTTCTTTAGAAGGTTTGGGAGGTGGAAAATTCAATAGCGGAAAACATTCCGTACACCAACATACTCATTAAATACATAGAAAATCATGAAAAATATATTAGCAATTTAATATGATTTAGTTAATGTAAAAAACACACCGTGGTAGAATTACTAAGCATTGTATGTATTAGTTTTAATGACGTTTTCAGCCTTATGTTGCCGACAAAGCTAACTAAAATGTGAACAATATAGAATGGGGGTTACAAGTTTTCACTGTTTTCTATTTTCATTCTCAGAAGCTAGATCAACATTTTAATACAATGTAGAAAAAATTAATTACAGGCATAAAGGTTTTCAGGTCACATAAGCACCCCCCCCCCTTAAAAAAACATCATTAAAGATCGTCTTAAATTTCGTTTTTATGGCTTTAATTTCAAAAAATTTCGGGAAGGGAGTTTGTGAAAAGTCCTTCTTTGACCATAAAAAAAAAAGTCGTCTAAAATTGCATTTTTGGATTTCAAAAACCTGCATGCCCCCAACGTTAATAAAGATGGCCTACAATCATGTTTATAACACTTTAAAAATTTTGCCTCCCCCCCAACATCACACTAAGACTGCGTTTTTAGACTATTTCGAAAAATTTCGGGGAAAGCTTCCGAACTCCCCGTTTCCTAACAGAATTGAAGAACCTGAAATTGTGTTTTTGGCGTTTCAAGTTCAAAAATTTGCTGGTGGAAGATCACAGGACCTCTTACTTACTTCCAAATACTACCAGAGATCGTCTAAAAGTGCATTTTGAAATTTTTTATTTTCGAGAAAATTAAAAGGCATAGCCCCCAAACAGAGTGCTTGGGAAAATAGGGAGTATTTCTGAGTAAATAGTATGCTTACGATAAAGATCATGTTAATTAAATATAGAAATGGTTCCCTCTCCTAAACAAGAAGCTAAATCCTTTCTCTCGCTGTATTTACATATTACTAGGAGTCAATAGAATAGAAAATGTGGGATCTCAAAAAAGATTTTTGTTCTATACGAATGAAAATTACTTGATAATTATTGGATTAGAACATTCATTTTATTCTGTGACTGAAGACAGGATACGATAATTTTTCGGCACAGAAGTGCGTAACACAGAACTTAAAAGAAAAAGTTTGTCTTGTTTGTTTTTTTTTTTAATTGTGAACCCTTACTTGTACCTATAATTGCTTTCCTAAATGTAAGCTGTTCATTTTCATTTTTGTTTCAACTTTATGTATTTCCTGCAAATCTGTTTCTTGCCCTTTTTTTTATTTTTTTATTATTGATTCATTAAATGCAAGATGCAAGAAAACGAGGCAGAGCGATAAAAACTTTAAAATCTGGCAGAGCGAGGCGTTGAGATTTTTTTCATCTAAGTATTTCGAGATTTTTTTTTTTTTTCAGGCAGATATACATGTAGGTAATATTTTCGTGCCTTCTGAGAAAAAGGACAACCCTTAATATTTATTATGACAACTAACGAGGATCAGACACCAACAAAACTCATTAGAAAATTTTAATAAAAACTCAATGTGTTGAAGTAGAAGCACTATATACACTATATGACCAAAAGCATTGGGACACTTTCAAAAATTCACATGTTTAGGGATTTCTCGAGAAATAATAGACCAATTGCTCTATAATTTGTTTCGCATAAAATGTATACTCTAGTTGTCATTTTCCAATGAAAATTAAGTCTGCTATTCATTTAGGGGACCGACAACAAATTGAGTAAAAAAGTTTTTTGATAATTTTTCATTGCAAATTGCTGGGAATAAGCTATAATTTTCAGAAATGAGTTAAAAATCTATCAAAAACTTATTTTTATATTTTTGTGAAAGTATCTCTTATACCCATGGAAATATAAGCATTTCTTTCAAAAATGCAAATTTTTTTTGAAGGTTTTCGCCTTATATTACGCAGAGTATTTCGTCAAACGTTACTAAACTTTTAAAATATTTGACAGCATTTTAGAGAAACATAATAATAAAATTTGAAGTTAAAATATTGAAAATTTGTTGAAATATGAACAGTTAAAGCTATTAATTTTTCACTGCGCAGACACGAAAGATAGCAATTTATAACGTTCATAATTCAAAGCTCAGATACATCCTACAATCCATGAAAAAAATTCCACCGCAATTTCTTTAAATTTTAAAAAGTTATCAGCAATCTAATGAGCCGAATTTATAATTCTAGGATAGGCGACGAATGGTAAGGAATTGTTAGCAAACTGGCAACACTTTCCTGCCATCGTTATAGAGTGATTCATGATAAGAACAGATTATTTGTTGCTGGTCCCCTAAATGAATATCAGACTTAATTGTTATTGGATTTGACGTCTGGAGTATACTTTTCATGAGAAAAAAATTACAGAGCAGAGAGCAATTGGTCTTTTATTTTTTGAGAAATCCGTAAAATTGTGAATTTTTGAAAGTGTCCCAATACTTTTGGTCATATAATGCATGTAATACCTCATGTATTTTGCCGAATTTAGTAACTGGGAATCTGAGACTCTAAAAGTGCTAGGTTTAGTTTTATTGCAAAATTTCAACGCAAGATAGTTTACAAACATTGAGAGTGGGGGAAGGAGTGATTTTTGCCTTTGAGCTTGGAGCAGGGTGAGCACCCTTGCATACAAAGATCAGAGAAAAATCTTTAATTTTTCAAATTCAGGAAATCCTTATCCGTAGCCGTCCGCGACTTTGCCGTTGTTATGCTCAATTTGAAAGAACTTTCACCATAACAACCCCTTGAGAAATGCTATCGTAGCCTTCTCATCTGCATATAGTACTTAGATAAATAAATAAATATTTTTTTCAAAAAGAAAAGGATTCAAAGATAAAGATTAGGGGAATTTTCTGGTCACCAGTGGTGAGAAAAGGCATTTATAGTAGCCACATTTTTTTCTAGTCGCCACTACATTTGTAAAACAGGTAACTAACCAACAAAGTAGTATTTAATTTAGCACTAAAATATAAATATTATCAGTTCAAATAAAGGTTAATGTAAGTAATTAGTGGCATTAATGTTTATTGTACAATCAAGTATTAACTATGCAAAGAGGATCTAGTTTCATTTTTAAGAATGTTTTCTGCTAACTCGGATGGGGTTGGGGAGAGTGGCAAACAGGCAGAGGAAGTGAAAGAATTTCGCCAACCGATAACTAGTTAGTCCCCACTTTTATTCGGCACTCGATTTTTCAGATTTATTAAGTAGGATCATCCATTTTTAAAGAATATTTTTTTGTTAGAATTTGGAGTTCATTTCGTTAAAATTCAGTGTGGTCATGTAGGCTATCTTTTTTTCCCTTCCTTTTTTGATATTATCAATTTTCAATAACGAACATTTTTCTAAAAATAAAACGAATTTATAAATTTATTTATTGCAAATATTCATTCATTCGTTAATTTTTCCTAGATGAGATCAGGAACCGTATTAATGGGGAAAAAAATCTTCGTTTCAAAAATTAATTTTAGTGCGAATGCAAATAAATTAATATCACAAGCGGGATTGCAAAATGCCGCGCCTTTTACACTGAGTAATTTTTCTTTTACCTATGTAGTCAAGACTCAAGAGGGAAAGAACTAGAATTTCCTTGAAGGGTCTGTAAAAAGCTGCGGTTTCATTTCGCCGTCAGCTATTACCTCCTTCGACTACTCTGCACAGCAGGGGAGCGTCCGGTCTGTCCCAGTGAGCTGTATAGTAACCCTGGAGTGCGGATCGGGTCGAATCGGATTGGGGTAGAGTGTAACCTTTGAATCTCGCCAATGTTCCCCTCGTTAGGCTTAGGAACTGGTCTTAGCATTGGAGTCTACGAGGACGCTCGCAAGCTTTAAAAAATATTTAAAAATAACCCATTTGCTTTTTGTTATCAAATGACCGGTTTTTAGCCACATCACGTTGTCGGTCGGCTGAATATATACATCATTAAACAGAACAATTCTTTACTTTTATTTAGTATTAGAATAAAAATTTGGCTACTTTTCGGGAACCATTATTGCCAAGACTCGGGTTGACCTGAGATGACGTAGAAGGAGAGGGAGGGAACTTCCATCTCTCGGAGCGCTCGCAGATATGTTTTTCTTTCCCTTCGTTTTTTGTTTGTTTCGCTTAATAAGAGTAAGAATAAACAAATAATTTGTTCATGAAAATTTTAATTGTATAATTAAAAATGTTAGTATTTTTCATCGAGAACGTAGGATTATTTAATACAGTACTTCTTAAACAAATGCAGATTTATTTCAATTTATTAACCATTTACCTACTGTAAAAGCACTTAAACGAGTCGTAATTTTTGCGAAAATGAACGTATCGGTGACTTTGCGAGATAAAAAATTTAGTGAATTGTATGTGAATAGAATAGAAAGTTTAAATGTTTCGGCTTAAATTTTCGCGATAATAATGAGCTCGCGAAAATTAAAGTAAAACGAAAACAAGTCTTTTTACATTTATTTTAAAAAAACCAACATTATCAGAAACATAAAAAAAAAAAAAAAAAAAAAAAAAAACGGTTTTTAGCTAAAACTATGAGGTATAATAATTTTTGAATCACAGATTTTTTTTTTTTCCCCGATCGTCAGGAAAAAATTTATTGAAGAAAAAAACTTATCAATTTTCCTTTTACACAATTCCGAGTTTTTTTTAGATTTGTGACATATCGCATTATATTTTCATCATTTTGAGAACTATTTCTTTTGCAATGTAAAGAAATAGTTGGAAAAAATTAAAAGAAATTATGTTTAAACTCCCAACATTATTATTAATTATTTTAAAATCATAAACACTTAGAAAGTTTAACAACAAAGTTATCTAAGAATAACAAAAATCAAAATTTTTTTATTCTCATAAAAGATTAGCACTTTCTTCTTCATTTTCTTCAGTTTTATTCTATACAGATTTGGCATTTAAAAGCTGTGGAAACTAAACTTTTTAAAACTAACAGGAATTCAGAAATTAAAAAGCACTTTTAAAAAGCAGTCGTATAGCATAAAGTCATAATGTGACGGTACTTCCCAATATGGAGTATCTACGTATTTTTCTTAGATTCATTTACATCTACAAAGAATGTCGGAACTATATATAGGCTTGGATCTGCCTAAGCTACCAGCCTATGGGGGGGGGGGGGGGGCTCCATTAGGCCCCTACAGATTTTGTTGCAGGGGGACCTAAAATGTACGGATACGAGCCTGGAACCATAGTTGTGTATATCAGTTGATGCTTTGTGTTGTGACAAGAAATAATTTTCTAAGCTTCAATTGTGGAGGTTCTAAGCAGGTCCGAATCTACATTCCGACATAATTAACTAGCTGCTTCGCCCTACTTTGTAAAGTCTACCTCGGAAATGAAGGTTATGTCAAGTGACTTTTAACAATCAGGCTTGAACAAGAAAACTTTTCAAAATTTCCCGACAGATTGCGGAAAAATAACCAAAAAGGAAATTTTTTAAATTCCTTGACTTCAAGAAAAGCCTCAAAACAAAAGCTAGAATTTCAGTATTTATATGATTGCAAATATATTTAACGCATGTGAATAAGAATGAGAACCAGGTTGGAGAAGAGCATAATATGGTGCTGTGTACATATCTATAGAATGGTGCGCGGCTCTTGCCCCTATCACAGGGCTAAAATTCCTTACACTATGCCATTTACCAAACCTTTAAATTAATTTCTCCGTAATCCCTCTTCCCTTCCGCCCATTAGCAAATATTTTTAAAACATTTCTTAAACAAGCACACACACAAAGCATGATCAAACAAAATCACTTTGGTTTGTCATAAGATTAATATATAATTGCCATAAGTTAATAGAGAATGGATCGTTGGAATGGACCCGAATATGGATACGTTGAGAAAGTGGACGCTTTGAATCAACCGTGAGAAAGTATTTTTCTGCAGTGACCAACGCTTGTTTTTCTTCTTTTGATCAAAAGCATCCCATTGCTGAGGGTGTGTGTTCTTCGAATGAAGCCCCCCTTCCCCGATTGAAGATAGCAGTACAAAGAAAACAAACGAGGCAAACGCTTAAAAGGTCCTCCTTCCCCCAAAACCGTAATAAAACTGTCCTCTTCATTCTTGCGTTGACGAATTGTTTTCCTCCTATTTCCGTGGGAAAAGTAGGAAAATGGTTAAAAATAAAGGCACATTTTAAGCCTATATCCCAATCCTTTATTTTATTATATAAAGTTGAAGAAAGAAGTTAATAAAAATGTGTACGCAAACATAAAATGAAAAATACAAAATAAAATTAAAAAATGCGATTTTGTAGCTGTATGAACTAAAAAGTAAAAAACAAATATCAGTAGCGAGATCCTCAGTAATGAACCTTCCCGTATTGTAATTAATGTATATTTATATTTCTGGGGTAATGCAACGTCCCTATAGTCTATTAATTCTTGCTGTATTAATAAACTATGCTTACTATCCATAAACTATTACTTACTGCTGTAATAATAATACCCCCATGAGTGAGTATCGGATTGGGGAAGGGGGGGTACTCCCTCATGGGCGGTAAGGAGGGGTCCTTACCACAAATGTTCATGTTTTGAACGTTTTACCTCTCTTGCACCTCAAATAAATGTTCTCTTCCTCTCCAAAAAAAAAAAAAAAAAAAGATATTTAACTAAATAGTAGAAACTAATTAGGGGGATGCTACTTCGAAAAATTTTAAGTGAGGGGAGGGGGACGGTGGTCATATTTGGATTCAGGAGCTCATTTTTCCACATGAATCAGCAAGAATGATGTGAAAAGAATTTTTGAAGAGGCTTTTTCATTTCTTTTCTTTTATTATTATTATTATTATTATTATTAATTTGATCGCGCAGTGTTATCAAAAAGAAGTATGTTTTTCTTTAAAAAAAGATACAGTTGTTGCAAATCAGCAAGTTGTGGTAATCGTAAAATAATTATGAAAACAAAACAAAACATGAAAAGAATTCGCTTAGAATTACAAAATACGTGGTAAAAGAAATGTATTAGAAATTCAGAGTGATGTTTCAGAAGTAATATTTCAGAATCATTCCCCCATTGTATACATTAGTGAGGGGATGACAGTGAGGGAATTGCTGCAATTTGATTTCAATAGCCATGACCCAGGCATAATAAATTTATGAATTTAAGCACACAAATATTCTTTAACAAGGAAGTAACGATTATTCACTTTTCATGCATTATTTTATTATCCTTTTCTTATGAAAACAGAGTGGGGAAATGACAAACGTAAAAAAAAAAAAAACGTTACCTGATTTGGTGAACTCAGATCTCTACTTTATTCTACTTTTTTTCAGCTGTTAATTACTAAAGGTGAATTCCAAGAAAAAGGAGACATGACACTTGAGTTTTAAAAATTAATAATCTGCCACTTGCCATATACTATTCTCTTCAGAAATAATTGAATTTCTTGAATCTTAACCTGTTTTTCCCAAATAGTTTGATGACTTTCAGAAAATCAAGTGCAAAATCAAGTTTTCTGTTTATGTTTTTACGCAGCAAAAATCTCTGCTTTGTTACATCTGTAATTCAAATAAACTTATTATCAACATATAATATTTAGGTTAACTTTTATCTTTTGAATGTCTAGGTAAACTTTTTGGTATGTTTTTCAAGTTTCTTTATTTCAACCATGAAATAGATCCATAAATAAAGTGACAATTTGATGTCCTTCCGTTACTGAAATACTACATCGCAATTAGTTCACCAAGAACCTATGGGATATAGAATTTTTTTTAATTTTTTTTTTTTAATGCAAGGCTGAATTTTGTCCCTTGTCTAGGAGGCATAGTTAAAATTTTAGTAGATATTTAATGCAGGTTGCAGGGTATTATTTAAGAACGCTAGTAGAAAACAAACTATTGTTTAAAGTAAGTAAGCACATTTAAGACGGGCCTGATAATCGTCTTATCATCCATTTTAATCGTAAGCTTTTATTCATGCATGCGATTGGTGACGAGGGAAAGATCACTGACTTAAAAATTTTATCTGTTGCCAGTTTCTGTTAAATAAACAAAATACTTCTTATTTATTTCAGCAAGAAAGGCTTTGAAAAAGATTTAAAAATTTCCCTTGATCCTACTTTTGGGGGTAGCTACACTTGGAAGTTTAGTTACGTTTCTTTTTTCGTGCTGTCCTCTGTTATTTAGAAAGAGAAAAAAATCATTTGAATTTTGACACCTTGAGTTTTCCGCCAACACGAATTGCGATAGGACCCTACTCGTTGAAGTTCATATTTCTACAGATGAAATGGAATGTAAATGGCAAAGAAATCTGCACCCGTCCAAGAATGACACATAATTTTTCAGAATAGATAATACGAGGCATATCCATGAAAAATAAAATAGTGATAAGGATGCAGTAATTAAGATTGTGATTTTATGGCTGATGTCCACCAATACATTTATCAGAAAGATTATTTACAGCGTATTACGTTATGTATTTTTATTTCTTATCAGTGTTAACTGATGGGAATGAGTAATCGGGAAATTTTGAATTTAGATAAAGTTTTACTGTTTAAATTCATCCATACAGGTGTTTTCGCCTGAAAAAACGTAATTTTAAACAAAAAAAATTTTTTTTTTAAGTGTAAAGTCTGCTTGAGTTAGACCCTGAAAAAAAAAAAAAAATGAATAAAACCAATCCGCTGACGATTTGTAACTATGATGACGAAAATTTCGCTCTCTAAACAAATACTACTAACAACCATCGTCATGGTAATCTGAAAAGACTCCAAGGATGACCACTCGTAAAAGGAGAGTAAAATCCTTTTTGGTGAAGTGAGGATAGTAATCGTGGTTGCTCAAAAAAAAAAAAAAAAAAAAAACCTCTGAAAAAAATATAAATAAAATCAAACCGCACATGATTTGTAACTATGAAGGCGAAATTTCGCTCTTAAATAAGTAATAAAAACAACCATCTCATGGTAATCAGGTACCATGATGATGGGTAATCATGGTAAAATCAGAGCAACATCAAACTTGGGAAATGAGTGAGGATAGTACGCAATTCGTGATTGCTCAAAAAAAAAAAAAAAAAAAAAAAAAAAAAAAAAAAAAAAAAAAAAACCTATTTTCTTTTATATGTTTTCGGACTGACCCGTTGATAGCAATCGAAAGAACACATTTTCCTGCTTACAAAAGGATTCGTTTCGGATTGGGACTTCTGATTCATATTGAACTGAAGGTATAAATAACCTTTCTGAAGTAAGTTTTGAGAATAATTCTAAGCCTTTACTTACGCGATTGGTAACGATTTCATTATTGGCACACAATAGTAGAAAGCTTAAGCATTTAAAATTCTTATCTACTGTCAATTCCTATCAGTTAACAAACAAAACACTTGTAATTGATTTTAGTAAGGGATTTTCAATTTTTCTCGTGATTCTGCTTTTACGATTAGCAAAACTCAGTAATTGTGATTATCTTTCTTTTTGCTTGTTTTCTCATTTCTTATAAAAAATATTTGAATTTAATGCGCGCTTTTTCCCACGAGATTCATCTTAAAATGAGCTGAGGCAATCGAAGTCGCGATTATTTTATTCTTTAAATTTAATATAAGTTCTTGTACTACTAACTACTGTAACATATTTCACGTTAAATATAAGTGTCAAGTCCACCCTTTATGGTTTTACAACAGGATACGGTACACAACACAACAATACTTCATTTAAGTTTCAATTGCATCAATTATTTTCTTTCAAGAGAAAAACAAAACTGCCAGTCCCCCTAAAAAGCGCAGCTTTGCATCACTGGTTGCATCCAATGAGATCGGCGATCGCATCCTCGTTAACACGCCCCCACTGCAAGAGCAAAAATCGTAACGCCAGCGAAACAGCGATAATCTTACAAATCTAGTCTTCTGCTCAACCCCGTTCTCCCGCCAAGCGAGCTCAAGTTTCCACTATTGTAGCTTCTCTCCAGGATACTATATACAGCTCAATGGTCTGTCCCCCTGCAAAATGTGACAGGTCACATGATCCACACTTTCATCGGCCACCGCTCGTTCTATTGGTTGTTGAAGTGTCAATCACTTCACTGATGAACATTGCTTTCGTTTAAAGAAAAAGCCCATTTTCAAGCGAGATCGTTTTTCTTCCCCACTGAAGAGCAGCCTTAACGCATGAAGAAGGCCCATGACCAATATTTGGATAATAGCAGAGTTTATGCACGCAGTGCCATTGCCTGGTGTAGTTAGAGACTTAGAGATAACTAGCATGTTAAGTTAAAATATATTTATTCTTATACTTAAGAATTAACATAAAAGTATTTACAGAACATGTTAAACACACAAAATCATTACATAGAATCACTCACACGTGGATACAGTCGATTGCTTCAATACCTTCTTAAGCTACGGAAATTTGCATACGGTTAAACAAATAAAATAGTCAATAATACATTACGACAGAATAAAATTAAATTCCAACAGAAAGGATCAAGCATCCCTAACATGCGATTTTTACAAACATACTTGTTCTCTTATTAACAAACATTGGCAACCTGCAAAAAACATGTCTCAATTATTCAAGACTGTCTATACTTCAACATTACACTTCGGTATTTTTTTAAAGTTGTATATAACGGATTAAACTTCAGAATGCTTTCCTTAAAAAAAATTGACCTTGACACATTCAGACACTTATTTCTTGAGCTGAAACAAAATGGCTGAAAAAAACAAAATGTTGCCAGTTTTTATGTACAAGTTTAACTTTAATAAAATTGTCAGGTTTCAAATGTCTACTTAATGATTTTGGTACATTTTTGGCTGTGGGATCATGTATCCCCAGTCTCCCTTACTGGTGAACACAAATTACCATTTGTTATGCAAGCAAGAATTTTTTTGTCAAAATTTAGTACAGTTGAAACAAATAATTAAAAAAGAAATTATATTTTTTTTTCTGCAATTGATGGTGGAAAAAAATTATTCATAATACAAATGCATTCAAAATTACTCTCGAAATTAACTTTCACAAAAGGGAAAGTGAGTGTTCAGGGAAAGGAAAAAATAAAAACGTGGTGCACAAAAGCGCACGAAAATGCGATTCATCTCACCATCTTGCTATGACAACATCATTTTGCAATCTTTCCGCTGCTTTTGTTTAATGATATTTTATTAGTTCGTACTTTTGAAGCCAAATTTTTACATCAATAAATTGACTTTGTTTCTTTATCATGGAAAAAAAAGTACCTTTAAAATATAAGAAAATATTTAATAAGTTAAATCGAAAATTCTTTAATTGAAACGATTGATTATTTTCAGCCAATACCGAAAATACTGGTTTTTACCTCAACAAATACTGGTATTACGAAATTGCAAATTTGTTCGAAATACCGGTATTCTTTATATACCGGTATACCAGTATTGCAATCATTAGTTGTAAGCAGAGCATTAATGATTTTTGTTGGTACAATTATTGTTTTTTTCATTTTCAAAAACAACCTCTAAGAGCAACCAATCTCTATTAATGACCACTTTTTTCAGGAACGGAGAGAGATCCAGAGAAGTTGCTCCGTATTTTCATTTAATTAAAAGCTGTAGTTTAAAATCATTTTAACATACATTATCATATTTTTACAACAAAATTTCATAAGAATAATCTTAACATGATAAAATATGCTTTGTACTAGGTAGTCTTATTATTTTTTTGTCTATCCAGCGCAAGGCCGTAGCCAGGATTTTGTTTCGGGGGGGGGGGGGAGACACTCAAACATTTTCAACAAAAAGACGATGAAGCTATGATTTTTGAAGCATATTGCGCAGTGGCAGACGTATAGGAAGCCGTTGGTAGGCCAGCCGCCAGACGTTGGTAGGAAGCAAAGAGTAGTTGTGAGAGGAAATCATTCTAATGGATGTGATGTTTTAAGTGGGGTTCCTCATGGATCAGTGTTAGGGCCTCTTTTGTTTATTATATTTATGAATGACATCAATGAAAATATTTCTGGAAGCATGAATTGTTTTGCTGACGATGTAAAAGTTATGGGGATTGTCGAAAATGAAGAACAAGTAAAACAGCTGCAAGAGGATTTAGATCATATTACTAAGTGGGCAGATAAATGGGGTATGGCAGTTAATGTAGGGAAATGTCAAGTGCCACACTTAGGTCATGGAAATAAGCGTATGAGATATCGTTTACAGGGTTCAGACATAAATCAGGCAGAAAATGTTATGGATCTGGGTATCTTTATTAATCAGGACTTCAAGTTTAGTCAACAGCGCAGTATTGCTAGTAACAAAGCCAACAAAATGCTTGGGTTTATCAATAGATCTATTTCAAACAAATCTAAGAAAGTTCTTCTGCCTTTATATAGGAGTTTAGTAAGACCTCATTTGGAGTATGCTGTTCAGTTTTGGTCGCCTTATCTGAAGAAAGATATTTTTGTATTGGAAAGGGTTCAAAGAAGGGTAACTAAATTAGTAAGGGGACCCTCAGATTTAGATTATGATATCAGACTTAATAGGCTTAACATGTATAGCCTGGAGCAAAGGAGAGTCAGAGGGGACATGATTCAGTTATTTAAATTTATCAAAATGAAAGATGTAAATGGATTAAATTTTTGCGGGGAAAGCAGGACAAGGGGTCATTGTTTTAAGCTATTTAAATCTCAGGCTAACTTGGAAATCAGGAAAAACTACTACTTTAGCAGGGTCGTGGGCACTTGGAATAGCTTACCGGAAGAGGCGGTAATGAGCAAGGGAGTGGATAGCTTTAAGAGGGCCATTGATTTTCATTGGGGACTAATTAATTGACTAGGACCAGCCTAGCTGGGCCCTGAGCCTGTTGCTGGTCGTCACATTTGTATTTGTATTTGTATGGCAGTAGGGGAGGGGAGGACAACACAGCAAAATGAAAAATTTTTTTAGAAGAAGACGTAGAAGAGGGTAGGCGGGATTATTGGTTGTTTTTTGGAATTTTTTCTTCTGTACAGTAATTTTACTCAATCACCAAGAATTAAAGTTACTTTATCAAAATGTGAGCAAATGTTTTCACAGACAATTTAATTTGTTATAAAATATCGTTTAATCAAAATTTAATAAAGTGCAGGTTTTGTTGGTTCAGAAAAAGACGAGTGGTGCCGTAAATGTCCCACATGCGAAAGGTACCAATGGCATAAGGACCTTTAATTGGCCCTTAAGTTGGATATCAAATAGTAATATATACCAACAATCACTTTTCATGAGCTCTGGCGGTCAGGAGCGCCCAAATGATTATTTGTAAGGGAGGAGCAGACCTAGGAGTATTTTTATTATTTTGAAATACATGCCAAACTGACACAGGGTTCGGTATCTCACTTTAAACTCTTTTAGACTTTTAAAGGAGATTTTTTTAAAGGCAATTTGGGCTACATTTGTTAGTAACACAAGGGAAAGGATTTGGGTTGCTGACACTCTCTTGGAAATTTCTGAGGCCTTAAAAACGCATTTGGGACTGTCCCCGGAAATTTTTGTCATTGAAGTTGCAAAAACGCAATTTTGGGATACATGTTGACATGTTAGAGGAGGAGGTGGTTGCTCTAACTCGGATTTTTTTTTTTTTTTTTTTTTTTTTTTTTAAAGTTATAAGATTTAAGCTTGATGACGCTGGGGTTCTCAAATTTTTGACAGCAAGACTTTAAAAACGCCAATTAAAAATTTTCTTTGGTTGAGTTTACGGTAAGGAAATGGAAATTTAGGAGTTTTCCCTTTTTAAAACACATTCTAAAGTTCTCTTTGGCAGCGTTAGACAAGGAAAAGAGGTTCCCCACGGAAAATCGTTTGCAATCGTAGTCCACGAAATATGATTTTCTACTCTATGATTTGTGAAAATTGCAACACCATGAAGGAAGCATCATAGTTGAATGAAATTTAATACACAGTTGAGTGGTAAGAGTACAAATAAATGATTACATTTTCAAACCAAACAAACAATAAAAAGAGATAAAAATTGGTATTTTGTGTAGCCACCACGCGCCGCAATAAGAGCTGCTACACGACTCGGCATGGAGTGAAAGAAAGTTTGAATTTCTGCCTGTGGAAGAATATTCCATATTGTTTGTATGCGCAACCAAAATTCGTCTATCGAAGCAACAGGACGAGGATCATGAGCGAGACGCCGCACAACAAAATCCCACACATGTTCAATCGGTGACATATCCGGGGAATATGTAGGCCAAGGAAGAAGCTGTACCTGCTGTGAATCAAGGTAGAATTCGACAGTCCTGGCGACATGTGGACGGGCAATATCCTGCTGGAATACAGTGCCTGGCAATCCTTGCAGGAAAGGAGTAACTTGGGGCTGTAAAACTTCGTTTATGTATCGGGTACTGTTCAAACTACGAACAATTGTAGCAATTGTGATCGTCCATGATACGCTATGGCACCCCAGACCATAACTCCGGGTGTTCGTCCACTGCGACGTTCGATAATGCACTCCGGAATGTGCCGTTCACCGGCATAGCGCCTGACACGAATTCGGCCATCATGTTGCCACAAATTGAAGCGGGATTCGTCAGAAAAGACGACCTGCTGCCAATCAGCACGCCAGCTCCTATGCAAATTGGCCCATTGTAGCCGAAGGCGGCGATGGTTTTGCGTGAGAGGAATCCATCCTGTATAAAGGAATCCTTGCGTGCAGCTCAGCTACTGCAGCAGACGTGTCCGAATTGATGAAGCGCATAATGAAACACCTGTTGCTGTTGACCACTGTGCTGCCAATTGTCTAAAAGAAGCTGTGCGGTCCGTCAGCGCCATACGCACCAGGTGTCTGTCATCGCGAACTGACGTCACATTTCGGGGTTCACTCCCGGATTTCCGAGCTGTCTGACCCTCGTCCGTCCACTGCTTCCAAACACACATGATTGTGCTGCTGTTACGCTGCACACGAGCAGCTACTGCACGATAAACAATCCAGCTTCACGAAGGCCGACGATTCTGCCCCGTTCAAACTTCGAAATTTGCTCAAATTTCGTTTTTTTTTTCGTCGAAGAGGCATAGTAAAGATTCAGTTATCATAACCACCGATAATCATGCACGCCTCGCTACAGCCATCTATTTATATTCGGTTCGATCCGCCGTTCAGAGGGCACTGCTCAGCATACGCATGCGCTACCAGTCTGCAATTCTAATCATTTGCATATCATGCCCTACTTTATATTTCCTGCAATTTTCAGCTCACTCGCGTAAGTCCTTCGTGGTGTTGCAATTTTCACAAACAGGACTGTATTTTGTTTGGAACGAGGGCATAAGAAACGGGTAAGTGGCTGCTGTCCTCCCGTAAATTATATGAAATGAAAATTCTGAAAATGCTATTTTAAATGACTTTTTGTGATATTAGGGATCGAGGACTCTGACCCAAAAAGTTTCCCAAATTAAGAACCTAAAATCGCAATTTTGAACTCTTTTTGGTTTTGTGAAAGGGGTTAAAACCCTCTTTTGGATCACGAGTAAGAGTTATTACCGCAACACTTAAACTTGCTGCTCTTAATCAGAAGTTGCTGCCACGTCATGAATCATGATCAAACTCTCGGGGTCATTCCGAAGTCGAAAAATGAACGGGGGGTATATGAAAATATGAACACCTCTTTTTTATATCACATGCGTCTTAAATGCAGGGGCTTCTCTCCAGAAAGTTTAAAGATTTGTAGTCTTGAAAAAGCATTTTTGACGATATTTGATAATGTTAGAGGAAGAAGAGGTTTGAGATTGCTCCCCCGTCTGTTTTTCGAAACCGCAATTGTTATATCCATAACTATGTTGAGCTCGCCAACGAAAATTTTTAAATTGTAACTTTAAAAACGCAGTTTTAGAAGATTTTTGGTGATGTTAAGGGGAGTAGAGATTCAAGGGCCCTCCCCGGAAATCTTCTTAATTTGTAGTTTTAAAAATGCATTTTAGACAATTTTTGGTAATGTAAAGGGGGGGGGGGGGAGGTCAGGGGCAATCGTCCGGTCCTTTTTTGAAATTGAATATTTTTAAATGCAATTGTTTATTATAACCAATCATGCTGTATGTGGTGGGGGGGGGGCACTCCCGCGAAATTTTTTGAAATAATGTTGCAAAAACGCAGTTTTATACGATCTTTTGATAATGTTTGAGGGAAAAGAGATTCGGGTGCAATTCCCGGGAATTTTTTGAAATTATGTCTTCAAAATATGACTGTAATACCGTGTTTGATAACGTTAAGGGGACCAGCAATCTTTCTTAATTGAAGCTCAAAAAATGTAATTTTGGTTGACTTTCATTGATGTTAAGGCGTTAAAGGGAAGAGTATGGAAGTTCCTCTCCAGAAAATTTTCAAAATTTAAACCCTGAAAACTAAATGTAAAACAATCTTTCACGCTATTGGGTAAAGAAGGCTGGGGGGGGGGGGGCGGAGTGACATTACTCTGAAAAAATGTTTGAAGTTAGCTTTTTAAAAGGCAGATTTTAGATATCTTCGGTAATGTTAGTGGGAGGAGAGGTTTGGGGGTCACTTTTCGGTAATTTTCGGAGGCTCCCTCGAAATTTTTTTCGGAATTGAAGACCTAAAAACGAAAGTTTAGATGACCTTTGGTGATTTCGGTGACGGGGGGGGGGGGACAACTTGAATTTTTCCGAGTTGAAGTCCGAAATACGCAATTTTGGCATTTATTTTATATTTCTATGCCTTCTTGAAAATTTCGGCAGGGATTCTGACACCCCCCCCCCTCTCGCTACGACCTTAATCCAGTGATCAAAACAGGCTACAAGATTTTAAAATTTGATGTTGAGTTATGTATTTGGAAAAAAAATTATCTCCCCATGCAATGACGCAATTATTGTACATCTAAAACGATCAACTCTTCAATATACCAGATGTATATGTTTCGCATTAAAGAATTTTTCTTTGACATATAAGTTAAAGGGAAAGCGAAAAAAAAAAAAAAAAAAAAAAAAAAATCCAGTTATCAAAAATTCGGCTCATCGAAAACGAAAACAAAACTATAGAATAAAATGTAATCCTATCAATTTATAATATGAGCAAAAGTTGATAGAATAACGTTTCAAAAAGATTATATAATTCTTAACAAAATTAACATGTAATATAATACTATCTAAATTCAAAGAAAGAACATTATGAAGAATTATCGAAAAAAGGAAATAGAAAAAAATAAACGCACAAAAGAAGGCATGTAATTTAAAGACATCAGTAGCAAAACTTCAATATATACAATGCTGTAATAATGTGATCATCGCTCACTTTTTGGGTGTACGTATTTTCAATGCAAACATAAAGACATATCATTAACAGTTCGTACTCGTGAAAAAGCAGTAATTGTGCGTGTGAAAAAACGGGTTGTGGCAAATACAATCCTGCCTATTGTGAGCCTCTGACGGAAAGAAAGAAACATAAACGGATAATTATTTGCACGGATTCGAATCATAGGCGGATTTAAGACTGAGTTCCTGGGGGGGGGGGCAGGATTCTTTTTTTAGCAACATTTTTATTGCCCCCCCCCACACACTCTCATGTTTTTCCTTTTTCCTGTAATGCATAAGTCCATGCTTTACTTTTTTGTGTGTCGTTTTGATTAATGTGTGTTTTCATGCTGTCCTTTTTGAATTGACCTTAAGAGATGAGGGAGTTGGTATCAAGAGAGTGATGCAGGGCTCCCTTTTAAGTGGGAAATAGAATATCTCCAATTTTAGGGGGGCGGGGGTTTCTCCTCCGCAGGAAATTTTGTAAAATGGATATAAATTTCTGCATTTTGAAGCCTTATAGAGGTTAATTGGATAGACATAGAAATTGATAACTAGATTATACAGTTGTACAGTTTAGTTCAAACTTTGTAAGAAACAGCCATTTTAAGTTTAAAAGAAAAAAATAAACTATAGATTTCTCATTATAACAACCTTTTTTAAATTATAAGAAGAGTGCAGAAAACGAAAAGGAATAGAGGTAGTGTATCATTTTTTTCCCTGGCTAAAAAGATAAACAATATGCAGTAGAAGTAATTGGAGCCCATTTTGCTTAGGATTTTCAAAGTTTTATCTAATTATTTTCAAGGATTCTAGAATAAATAAAATAAATAAAATTATTTAACGCACTTCATTTGTACTTTCCAGTCTCTGATATTTAAGTACTTGATTGTAAATTTTTAGTCCTGTTCTAACTTTGTGAGAAATAGCTATTTTAAATTTAAAAGAAAAAAGAAACCACTGATTTCTCATGACAACAACTTTTCTTCAGTTGCAAGTGCGGCAGAAAACGAATAGAAATAGAAGTAGTGTGTATTTTTTTCCGTGCTAAACAGATAGACAATATGCAGAAGAAGTAAGATAAAAGCAATCAATACAAAAGAATTTTTTAAATACTGCATTCGGGATTGAATAAATAGCAAAATATGAAATATGTGAGTCATAAAAATTTATTTCAAATGATATGTTACCAACGTGGGAACCATGATTTTTACATTTTTAATGCAGGATGAGGCAAGGAGCTGAATTTGACATATTCTGGCATTCCTCCCCCTCTACCGTTTGTTAGAAATTTTAAAATTTAAGGTTTGTAGCCACACGTTTCCAAATATTCAAGGTTTTCAAGCACTTAAAAATGAAATTTGTTTTTTCAAGAAATTTCCATTTTTTAAGGAATGCTTCATGAATTTTTTTGGGAGTTAGGGACCTACTTCAAAGCAGGGGCCCTAAGCAATAGCTTGTTTATCTTATAGGCATATTCGGCCCCGTTTGTAATTTACTCTTACCTGCAGATTTTTGCTTGATATTTTGTAATTTTTACGAAAATTCGTCAGTTTTTATGGTTAAAGGATTTTTACGATTTTACCAATCTTTGTTAGGTTTTATAAACTTTTATAAAATTTCAGCAAATTTTTCCAAAACTTTTGATGACTCAATAATTTAGATTTCAATAATGGCAAGGACTGACTCACTTAGACTTAGATGAGTATGACTAACCTTACTTTTTAAACAGTATTTATAAAGTAAATAAAATTGTACTCTCCCTCCAAGTAAAAAGATTCATTTAATCAGAACACTCAGATTACTGAAATTTATTCAGTTTGTGATACTATTTATTCTCTCTCTCTCTCTCTTAAAGAAGAGAGAGAGAAGGAAAAAAAAAACTATGCTTTTTAGAATTTCCTAAAAGGCCAAATGTGTTTTAGCCTATATTTTCATTCATAGACTTGCCCAAATGGTTTTCAGTCCAAAATAGTGAATTTAGACACGTTTTTAGCACCCCAGAGACAGCTGTTTTATTTGTATTTAATGTTCGTTTTCTTTTTTTTCCTTTTCTTTTCTCCCATCAGAAAAGGACATTCGCTTTTCTCTTCATTTTCATTAAACTATTCAAAACAAGAAAAAGTCATGATTTTTTTGTTTTAAGATTTTGGAAGATATGTTGTTGCTACATAAAATCCTCCCAAAACTGGGGGGCATTGCCCCCTATACCCCCCTTATAAATCCTCCCATACCCTTCTGAAATATTCAAAAAAGGAAAAAAATATTTTTTTTAATTTTTGGAAGATGTGTTGTTACTACATAAAGTCCTCCCAAAACTGGGGGGCACTGCCCCCCTCTGCCCCCCCATAAATCCGCCCATGATTCGAACTGGCGCCATTGTGATTATCAGCACAACTATAGTGCCTAGAGCACAACACTCCAACCAACACAACAAATCCGCTGAATTTCGAATGCTGCTCATTGAAGCAATGAGCAGCTTTTTTGCCAAAAAAAGAAGACCATGGGTCTATGTTTTGGCATTATCCAGCATGATACGCTTTAAAATAATTCGTAAAACATAAAATTTGATTAAGGAAAAAGGAAAATCTCGCGTAGCGATTGAAACAAACGTTCTAGAGCATCGTTTCCCAACCGGTTGTTCGCGAACCCCAAGGGGTTCGAACTACAAGCAATGTACAAAGGGGGTTCACGAAAATAATATTGTAATGGCAGAAATTTAACATGTTTGTTTAAGATGAAGTCTCAAGTTCAAGCTTTTTTTGTTCATCATTTATTCATTTGTCTCTTGCACATTTGATATTTTTTTGGGTACAAATGTTAGCACACTTGCTGACATTCTATTTTGTAAATTTAAAGGATTACGTCTGTCATTACAAAGCACGGTTTTTGCCGTTTTCGTTTCGCATGATAGAATTGAGTTCGTGCCGAAAAAGTTCAACTTTGAACGCAATGTACTTAGACGACAGCATATGAATACTATAGTTTTCTCCTTGTGATTGGAAAATTCGATTGAACTTCATGGAAACATTATAATGGAGCATATGTGAGCGTTTGAAACATCTTTACTTAATTTTCTATACTTCGTTTCTTTACTGTTTGAGTGCGACGAAGAGCTGTAGCGCTTTTCTTGTGCTTCGCCGAAAATGAGCGTGACCCAATAACTGCAATAGCGCTGCTGATTGTTGCTGAAATTGTCACATTACCTAAGACGACAATGCAATTTGAGCTTCATATATGAAACAGTAAAGGTTAGCAATCGAAAAAAAAAAAAAAAAAACAAATAGGAAGGGTGAAACAAAGAAAAATATGATAAGAAATGTTTCTGGGTGAAGCTTGCAACAGTGTGAGGAACGTCGTGAAATATTTTACGAAATTAAAAAAGGAACTTAATTTGCTCTGTATGTAAAAAAGGAACTTGTGAAATTTGCGCAGAAAAACTCTTCTAATAAGTGAGCATAAAAATATTTTTGCTGGTAAAATTGATCGTTTGTAATAGTTAGAGTTAACTGCAAACCTTTTTATTATTTTTCAAAACAAAATGAAATAAATAAATAAATAAATAAAAAAGCTACGCATTTATTCCGCACTTTTTGCATAAGGACAAGAAAACTCTTCAGCACTCAAACGATTAATGTACACACTAAATCCTTATCCAACAACTGGATTGGAAGTAATTTCGAAGGAGATGTAGATTTAGGAAAACTTCCTAATTTTACTGGAAGAAAAAAAGATCATTTAATTAATCTGAGACATTTGTCTATAAGGTATTTTTAAAGATAATTTTTAATTGACTGATTTAGCGTTCCAAATAAATGTATTGTTGTATCAGAAAAAGACATTTCAAATTGTATTATCCCTTCCGGATAAAGTTTCTATGGGAAAAATGAACTTCAGCATGCTAAGAGATAAATGCAGAAGGAAATTAAATGCTGAACCTTATGTAAGACTGAAACTGCAAGGCAAGATATTTGAGGCAAACATTGAAATTCTTTGCTCCGCAACCATCCCATTAAGATTTTTTTTTAAGTGGGCTGCTGAAACTCAAAGAACAAAGAACACTGAGTTTGTCCCGCGGACTATGTTTTGTAATATTTTTTTTATCTATCACTTTAGCTTGTAGCAATGTTTTATTGAATATAGACGTTTTATTGAATGAGCCGCTTTATGGAATCAAAACTATTTAGAACAAATGTGATTCATATAAGCGGCTGCCACTGTACTCGTAAAAAATAAAAATAAGGCTTACATTACAGATTAAGAAGTGAGAGTTGAGCGTTATAATTAGGGTAAACTCTTCCCCAATGCTATGGGATTACACCCAGGATGGGTACTCCAATCATTCTTGCATAAAATGTTTTGAGAATTAAGCATAAAATACTAGAACGAATCCTGTTTCTGGTTTCGTAGTGGTTCCTTGTTGAATGGAAACTCACAAATCGGGAGGGTAGAGCATAAGTGTAGTTATTCGAGCACATCTAGTGGTTTGGTGCGGCCCCGATTATTTCTCCTTATTGAAGTTCGCAAAACCGTGGTTTTGGGCTACCTATGGTAGCGATAAAGGGCAAGGGGGGGGGGGGGAGGGATCATAAGTCCCATTTTTTCTCCCTGTCTATAAATTTTCGCACCTAATCTAATGTTAATTTCTGCCTACGGGCCTGAGTGAGACGGGGGTGGGGGTAGGGGACAGAGCCAGTTTTAGAGAATACGGGGCCCAATTAGAGAAATCTGGTGGGGTCCTTGACAGAACGATTTTTTTTCAATTTGAGACACAAAAACAATTAGAGTGAATTTCAAAAACGTACTGAGAAATTCTTTACCCGCTATTTAGTGCTTAGACGGAAAAGTTATATATTAAATTCTAAGAAGACGTAAAGCGAAGTTTTTCGGATGACCTCGCCCAAGAAAATTTTAGAAACTGAAGTCTTAAAACGGCAATTTTAACAAAGAGAACAGGTTCAGGGTGGAGGGATCGAAAACCTCTGCTAAAAGAACTTTCAGGGATTGAATTTTATTGAATTTTCAAAGCCGATGCAAAAATCGCAAGGCAATTTTTAGTAAAATTAAGGGAAAGGGAGGAATGATTCTCTACTGAATTATTTTCAGAATTGAATTCAAATTTAAGCTAATTTTGGTGACTCTAGGGAATCCAATGACCCCCTCCCCCAGATTTGTTTCGAGATTGAAGAGTCAAAAACGCAATTCCAGGCTATTTTGATAACGACGAAGGCAATACTATTTCACACTCCAGGGTCCCCCGTACTTACCTCTATTTTAGTGGTTTAACCAGTTGGATGAGACCCTGAAGGCAGCTCTGATGCTTTGAAGCAATCCATGGTCCAGTGGTCCAGCCTGCTTCGCAGAACCCTTGGACAGTGAAACTTGAGGCTGAAAGCTAAGAGGTGAGGTGTGTTCGGAGAAAAGTGGTCTAGCACCCCCAGAGGTATCGTTTCACTTGGAGGACTTTGTTACTACGAGCATATTTAACGCCCCCAAGTCACCATTGATGAAGACGGTGGATCTGCAAAAGGAAAGAAGTCCTGCAAAGGAAATACTACCCGGCACTCCCTGTGGAATTGAAGAACGTAATAAATCTAATACTGAACAAAAAATTGATTAACAGGCAGACTGGTTTTCGCGATGATTTCTTTCGGAATTGCCGCGACTTTAATTGGGTGTAGAAAAGCTGGTTTCTCCCCTTATATGCTTTTAAAATCAAAATCAGGTTCCAATAATTTTCTTTCGAAACTTTAATTCGCCTACCCTAACTATGCAATGGAAGTGGACTCCCAAAGGAAAATTACTACGGGATATTATGATTTAGACAGGCGTAACCTCCGGGGGGGGGGGGGGTTATGGAGCAGATTGCGCCTTTGAAATTTTTAGAGAGGGGTGTTTTGAGATGTATTTTTCTGTTTTTTTGGAGAGTTGGAGTGTCTTTGCGGTATTTAGGTTGGGAGGTGCGTCTAGCCCTTGGGAGGGGGGGGGGGAGGAGGGAGGATTTTCACATTTTTCTCTTAAAACTTTCTTTGTGTAAAGGATTTTTTTTCTTTTGGCGTGGGGTGGGACCCTATTGAATCAATGGGCCTAATCGGCCCAAGACCGTTTCTGGGAAAAGGAAGAAGTCAAATACAGACGATCATTTGGGGAGCGCGAATGACAAATCACTTAGATAGTGGTTTGGGGGGGGGGGCAGGAGGAATGATAAATGAAAATATAACACAAAAGTTAAAGTAATGAATCATGTCGTTTTTGAGCCTACTTTCTGAGTAAAAGTCAGAAAAAAGCTTGAAAAAAGCTTGATGCATCTTAAAAATATCGCGAAAAACAAAGCGAAAAAAAAAAGACAAAATGAACTAAAATAATTAAATAAATATCGAAAAGTAAAAAGTAGGGTATTCAGGTGGGGAAAAATTTCTGTCGGTCTGTCCCCCCCCCCCACACCCCGTAATAACTTTTGCGTGAATAGAGCGCTTTGAACTTTTTTTTGTTCGAAAAAATCTCGGCGAGGACACCTCTTTCCCACATTTCACGTTTTGATTTGAACAATTTTTTGTTCAATTTTGAACAGTTAAAAAAACTTATAATTAGCGCTTACGGGAAGATTCATGGTCACGGGACGCGGGAGCGTCCCGCCGCCAAGAAAACCAAATGTCAACAGTCAACAAAAGCAAATCCACCGCTAAGAAAGACGAAAGAAAATAAAAGCGACCAAGAACAGTTTACGCGACAGAACAAGTTGGGGTTTTTTGGGTTTTTCACCCCTTTGTATCTCAGCCCCATGAAAACCTCCTGGGATTGATTTTTGGTATGCTCGATCTCTAGTGGCCCCTGATGACTTAAACCAAAAAACAATCCCCAGGATCATCAGGGGGAGGAGGAATTTAAGTTAGAAAATCGCTGTTCAAAAAAGTTTTCGCTTTCTTTGACAGGGCTACAGCCCAGATGAGAAGAGGAATCAAGCTGATATTTCGCGCACACATTCCTTGTGCCTTTTGTGCCATTTGACCCCCCCCTTGTTTTTACCCCTCCCCCCAAATCGTACCTTTTCGGGGTTCTGTTGCAGCCCCTCGGAGGGCTATGGTAATGATTTTTTGCAGACATATACAAAAATTCAAACCCTATAGGGACATCATGGGCCGGAGTAATTAAAGTTTTCCAAATTGTTGTATACTGTCCAAATATTGTTTGGTAAAAAGTTACACCGTTTTCAGCGTCGGGTTTTGGGGGGAGGGGGGGAGAAGTTGGTAAGTTAGTAGTTTTTATCAGTTTTTTGGAAATATTTAAAAAACTATGGGGTTTAGCGCAAAAAGTGCAATATACAAAATAATCTGCACTAAATTACGAACAAAATGGTCTTAAGCATTATTTTGTTAAGTGAACGGTTCCAGAGTTACGGCGGGTGTAAAAGTAGAAAATTTTCACATTTTTCAGATTTTTTTGGAAAATGAAATTTTAACTACTACGTAAACAGAAATAACTAAACAATTTTATTAAAAAGTAATATTGTATAGTCGTATTCTAGTCTAAAAGGAGCTAAGAGGCATTACATGGGATCCCACTAGGCTTGGCCTACCCTCATCGAGTTTCCTAAAATTGTTACCATAGATGAAGAGCAAAAGTTGTAAAACGTGAAAGTAAGAATTTCTACCTCTTTCTAGAAACGTAGAAATACTGGGAACGGGAACCGGTTTACTGCAATTTGCGTGAACTGTGATAAAGCACTTGAAGTTAGACTTCTAGCTTTAAAAAAGACGGAGAACAAAACATTCTGATACACTAGAAAAGAGAATTAGCTGTTCAGTCTCTAGCCAAGTCTATGACAATTAACAACACCACTGTATGTGTGAACCCTAATATCAGGGGTGTTTTTGATCCGAAATTTCAGAAATTTCCGCAAATTTTGGGTTAACAACACATTTTAAAACTGAAAAATTATTTAAAAAAATTAAAAAAAACTTTTAAAATAATTTTTATCAATGATTTAAATGATTTTTGTATGCATATTTGAAGAGTTTACTGGGGAGGGGGAAGGGTCGAGTTTCCTCATAGTTTCAGAAAATTTCACATTGCCTTCAGAAAATTTTGAGTCCACGTGCGCACCTGCCTAATACTCTCTTACATCGGATGGTGTGCACTGTACAGTGGCGGATTGGTTGAAAAAATCCGCCCTGGCTTTAAGAGATGTAGCGGCCCCATAGCTCTTTTAGATATTAAATTTTACCTAACGATTGGGATATCACTTAAATATGAGGAAATTATTCTTATCAACTAAATATGATTCATTTAAACAAAATTTAACAGATAGGAACACTTTTGCGCTTTAATGGTGAACAAATTGGTACAGTATTAGCTAAACCTTATTTTGGGGAAAATTTGTGATTGTTATTGTCGATTTAAGTATTTTTTATAATGCCCGGAACTTGATTGAATATTTCCGTAATGATAACACTGCTTGGCTAGTATGTCCTTTTCTGCAGTCATAACAATTAACTTAATTACCCTGTTTTATGAAATCTAGTGATGTTCATGGGTGAAAGACTAGGGCCGTCTTAGAACGTGATGTCTCCCTTGACACAAATATATATTACTGGGTCATATCATAAACATTCCCTTTTTTATACTGCCATACCCTGACGATCCCCAAACGATACGAGGTCAAAAACCTGGTGGGAGGGGTCGGGTACGAGCTTGGCAGCCCCTTATTATTTTTTTTTTTCAAACGCATGTATCAAAGCTTACTGATCAATACAAAGATAGAGAGAGAGAGAGAGAGAGAGAGAGAGAGAGAGTGGACTTAACTTTCCGGCTTCTGGGAGTCATTAAAGTATTAGCAATATAAACTTAATGGAAAGGTTAACATTGAGTCTGAAATAGGGAGTCCGGGGGGGGGGGGGACTCTCCCCCGGGAAAATTTTCGAAATTGTTGTCTTAAAAACTCAATTTTAGACAATATTTGGTAATGTTAGGGGAGCGTAGGTTCAGGGTTTCTCCTGCTGCAATTTTTCGGAAGTGGAAATCCAAAAACAGAATTTTAAATTATGTTCGAGTATATGCTATGAAGAGCGGTTCCGGGGGCTCTCCTCTGAAATTTTTTAAAAGGTATTAGCTCTGAAAACAGTTTTAGAAGATCTTTGGTGATTTTAAGTCGAGATTGATATTAAGGCCATCCACAAGGAGATTGAAGTCTAAAAAGCCTTTTTTGGTAAAGACTAGGGCACCGGCAGTTGCTCGAAAGTTAAGTTCCAAAAACGAAATTTTTGCTGACATTCAGTGATGTTAGGAAAAGGAGTTTTCAGGAGGATCACCCCGGAAAATTTTCGAAATTGAAGCACTAAAAACGAGATTTAAAACGTTCTTCATTGATGATGCCGAGAGAAAGGATGGGACGGAGCATTTTCCCAGAAAAATTTTGATACTATTAATTTAAAATCACAGTTTTAGATCATCTTTTGGAATGTTAAAAAATGGCAGAGGTTCGAGTGCTTTCCTCCAGCAAATTTTCGAAACTGGAATTCCATGTTATAGCGGGAGTGGATTCGACTGTTCTCTTATGAAGTTATTCAAAATTGAAGATCAAAAATTTAAATTATACACGATCTTCGATGATATTAGGAGGGGGAGGGGAGTTTCTGGGAACCACCAGAATTCTTCCGACATTAGTTTTTATCAACTTATTTTCTTTTTAAACTGAGGGGCCCGAAATCGTGAGTTTGAACAGCGTACAGAATACTTTATATTTCGTCAAAAAATGTTTTAAACTCACATTTCGGCGGCCTTTGGGCTTTGATTTGATAATCTTAATAATGTAGAATCTTTAATGCTCCTCAATGGTATTTTAAGATTGCATTTCTTTAAATACTTTTACAGAAAAAAATATTTTGTCACTTTTATTCCAATTGTTATAAACAGGGTCGCCGAAAGCAAAAGGGGAAAAAATGACATAGGTCAATTTACAGGCCACTTTCTACACCTCTCACCATTAGGATATTTTACCCTCTGCACTAGTTCGTTTCCGAGCCGGGCCCCTATTCTAAGCTGACATGACCTCACGTCGGCCCTTGTTGTAAGTTGCATTTTATAGCAATTGTGAAGTGTCATTTATAAATAAAAGCGTCAAAGATACCAAAAGTATTTTAACTTTTTACGACCACTAAGGTTTCCCTGTTCTTTTTTTTTATAATACCACTAAAAATATATTGGCAGCCCCAGGGCCCAACTAACTGAAAGTGAGGCTCTAGGCCCACATTAATTTAGAGGCCCCCCTGAAGACTATGAACTGTTTGATTTACATTTTTAAAGCACGAATGCACTTTTGGAGACCTCTTTGTCTAATCACACAACAATGTATAAATCACTTATGTGCATTTATGAATCCCCTTTGGGCCCCCTAGTAATCGTGACCAAGGAAATTCGTTGCTGGCAGAATGATTAAAAATTCCCCTTTAAAGAAGTTTTTCTCTAATTAATGTCATAATTTTTATATATTTTTTAAATACATGTATTTTTCATATCGTTGCAATGCTATGCATAATTCTTTGAAAACTTTGGGGCCCCTTAGGAACATGGGGTCCCAAGCCTAAGCCTAGTTAGCCTAGTAATCAGGCCCTTTGGCAGTCCTATTTCAGAAATCCACCTCCTCTTGGTTACGGCCCTGCCTCCCTCCACCCGCAAACTTTAGCCCATGCTTAAAGAGGAGCTGAGGCTGTGTTTCGTGAATTTGCGTTATTCTAAACACATGCGCGCAAAATTTACATTTTGCTGTTAGTAGACAGGCCCGAAATACTTTGCTGTTAGATGATCGGCCCGAAGCATGACCGGCCCACCGGGCAAATGCCCGGTTGCCCGCCGGCTGTATCCGCCACTGGCACTGTATGAAAATATGAGAGATTGTAAGAAATACTGTCGAACCCGCTTAAGTGAATAGCCATTTTGCCACGAGAAAATAATTTAATAAGCGGGATATTCCGAAAACCTGGATAAAAATAACACATTATATTGGTTTGGTACATTGAAAATGTATTATATTAAGCGGACCGATATTCTAATAAGCGGGCTCAACTGTATTTTAATTTGAATTATGTGCATATCCTCCATCCTTGTTCGACGAATCTGGCTTGATAAGAATGGGGAGCAAATCTTCAATGGTGTCTGTTTTGATTCCAGATTCAAATGAATCATCGGTCACCCCAGATTTAGAAAAAGTGTTCTACATCATTGATGATGATCACCTTCTTCATTGTGTTTTCTGAGGTTTCCCAGCTACTTTCAGACAGATTTACGAGCAATACATAAATTACGTAATTGCTCATTATAGGCCAGCAACTTGTTTTTGATGAATACGAGCAAGGAACCACAAAAGATGAAGAACAATTACGTAGATCACATTCTACCACTAACATTGAAGTCAAAGTTGAAGACCCAATCGATATAACTATCAACCAAAGTGAATTTCTAGCTAACATTAAGAACACTAACATTAAGAACAAAATGGGCCTTATTTCTCTCCTGACAATGTACTTGCAGAGAGGTGGTTGCACAGTTCATCAAGCATCAGGTGATGCTGTCTTATTAATACTTTTAACAGCGATTGATAAAGCTAAGAATGGAGTTGAAGCTTGTGTGATCGGTGATGACATGGACTTACTATTCTTGTTGAATGTTCACACACCATCAGAAAACAAATTGAAAATAGTGGTACCAAGGAAAGGCAATCAGCAGGAGAAGGTATGCACTGTTTCGACATTCAGCGAAGCATCGGAGATATGAAGGGTGTATTCTTTGCAATATACGCCTTCACAGGATGTGACAATGTACCATCTTTCTACAAGAAGGGAAACATTTCACCGTATAGGAAAGTGTAAGCCAACAACGCTCTTCGTACGAAGCTTCTAAGTCTTTAATGATTCCAAAGCTGACCCCAGTGCAGTGGCTGACGCAGAGAAGTATTTCTTTCTTGCGATGTTTAAAGCAAATAATACTGAAGATCTAGATACCTTTCGCTAGCATTGTTACTTGCAGGCTATTGCAAAGCAGCCCATACATTCATTGTTCAAGTTGGCTTACTCCCACTTCAGCAGCAACCAGGCAGCATTCATATAGAACCTATTACCAGGGGGGGCTTATTACCAGCTCTTCGGAAGGGAGTGAGATCGGGAAAAACAGGCGATTTCCCGACGCGTGCACTGTTGGCTTATTACGAACTGTACGGAATCGGGAAAAAAAGAACCCGTTTTCGGGTTTTTTACTCATTCGCTTCAGAGGTGGTGAGATCGTGGTGAGATACAGTGAGATGGAACTTTTTCAATATGGCGGACATGTTAGTGTTAGCACGATTTTTGTATTTTGCCATTGCAATCAATTAAAACGTTTTGCATCTAACTGAAGAGTCTTACGTGTTGAACCCTTTAAAAAAGCAACTTTTTTTATACACATAAAATGAAACACAGCGCTCTGAAAATAGTTTATAGAACTAACATTATTAACGTAACTAAACCAATGGATTCCCCAGGTCGAACTACATACAATTTTGCTTTTTATGTTACCCTACTTTTCCGTAAAAGTAACTTAAAGATAAAAAAAAAAAAGAAAGAAAAAGATTTAAAACATTTAGAACCCTTGAACTAAAACAACTGTGATTCCTGCAGCCAAAAATCATCAACGGTATTCGAATATATATGCTCTCAGTTTTAAGCTTCAAGAATTCACAAAAACATAACAATAAAAATGGAAATAACTTTCTACATTTACTTAATATCAACTGACGTGCAAACTGAATGATTTAGTAAACTTAAACAGCTCATTTAATGCCTACACATCTTAGATAGCTGGAGTAGCGTATGATTCAAAGGGTTTAAATTGTATTTGGGCGGCAGCTTGTGTTCCTGTGTGGCGCGGTTGTATAAGCACGCGCGTGGTATTAACGCGATCGACGGTTCGAATCCCACCGTTAGCATGTTTTTCAAAAACTCAAATAATTTTTTTTAAAAATTTTTTAGTATTAATGTTGACAGTTTTTTTTTTTCTTTTTCTTTTTATCAACAATCAGATCATAAAATATTTTCTTCCGAATTGAGATTTCGTTTTTTTAAATTCGATTTGTTCACAAATAGATAACCTTTGAAAATAATCATAAATTTTGCACTAAATTTCTTTTTTAACCTAATGATTTTTAACTATGTGAGGAAAGATTGTTGGTGCAATTCGGTTCTGTGACTTTCTTCCTCATACGATATTAAAAACAAATGTGCTTGAATTACATAACGCCCAACAGAGAGTACAAACATGATATCGACCAAAACATGTTTTTCCTTCTTTTCTTTCTTTTTCCCTTTCTTTTTTTTTTCTTTTTTGTTTTTGAAAAATAGATTTTGTTTTAAGACAAATACTTCAACTCTAGAAGGATGCTTCTCTCCTTACCAAATGGAAAACAAAGGAATAAATAAATAACTTGAATTAGTCTTGATTTAGAGACAGTCAAACTGTATTTTTCGTAATCAAATTTGAAATAGGATAGGAATACAAAAATAAAAATAAAAAACCTTTCGAGGCATAATAAAAATACGCACAAATGTTTTTGTCTATAAAATAAAAGTAATTAAAAACGCATAACATTTCTAAAGTAAATAAAATAACTTTAATTAGAATAAGGACAACAACCATCGAAAAACAAATTAGAAAATGACGTTTGCAAAAGACAAAAATAATAGAAGTCTATATTTACAGGAGAAATACTGACAAATGATAGATTTATCGTGTCAAAAAATTAAATAAATAAAACGAAGAAAAGAATTTATAAGCTACGAAAAGATTTATCGCCTGCAAAAAAAAAAAAAAAAGAAAAAAGTTAAATTAATGAATGGGGTCCCGAATTTCGCTATTTACGTTCAGTAACACGACGAACCGATGGTTGATTTTCGCAATGATATTAAATCACCGTGACTAGCTATCTGCCAGTCACAAGGACAATAAATTGAAAACATTAAGCCCTAGCAAAGGGAAATCAGCAAGCGATCTTTATTTTTTAAAAAAAAATAAAAATCAAACAGTGTATGCAAGAGGGGAGGGAAAATTCATCAAAATTACTGGCTATTCCATCGAGCAGAAACAGAATACGGAAACATACTGCAAAATATATTACATTTTAGTGTAGGTATCAATGTGGTTTCGAAATTTTTTAAAACTACTGTACGCTAAATTTAAAATGAAATGAATTTAAAGTCTTGTTCATTAAATTTCAAAACAAAGCCGTAACTTTCACATGAAGTAAATTATATCATGAGAGATATTTTACTAAATAAATCCCTATACATTAATGCAACTTTATAAGCATATCCTAAGTTCATTTTTAATCATACTTATATCTGGGGATGCAAGTTGAATAATACAGGAAGGTTATTTACTGAAGATCTTCGACGCGACTCTGAAAAAAATGCGATGCTTCTTTTTTTTTTTTTTTTTGTTTAATTTTTTGACTTCGTAAAAAATTTTTCGGACATGGAGCTTACAGGAGTAAGCTCTACACTCTAGTTTTAGATCGCAAAATAAGTGAAAAAATTGCAAAAAAAAAAAAAAAAAAAACTCCTATACAAAAAATTTGAGTTCTCATGATTTTCAAAATATTTTAGGGGGAGTACCACTGTGAGTCTCTTGACTTAGTCTAAATGTTCATACTTTGGAACCTTGCACCTCTCTAGACCTTCAGAAGAGTATAAATGGCTATTTTTATGCTTCCTTTCCCTCTAAATAAAAATAATGGCTATTAAACTATCGAAAACGGGGGAAAAATAGGGAGAGGGGGGGGGCACCATTTCTAAAAAAATGGGACATGTAGGGAGGAAACGGTGGTCATATTTGAATTCCGGGGCTCATTTTACAAGCAGCGAGAATTATGTCAGAAGCATTTTGATTTTTTTTTTGTTACACTGTAATTTGGAAAATCTCTGATACTTAGAACAAAGAAAGCTAGTGGCGAATTTAGTTTAATAGCAAAAGTTTTATGAATATATCTTTTTGAAAGAAAAAAATACCATGGATTGCATACACCTTCAAATATTGAAAATTTTAAACGCTTTCTGACAAATATATCAATTAATACATTTTAAATTAAAAAAAAATCAATTTTTCCATTTTAATTCAAAAGTTTTTTTTCCCCACCGCCGCAAAATTTCCGGAAATTTTGTATCTCTAATTTTTGAAATTTCATTAGTTATAAAAAAATGTTTAACATGTGATGAAAAAAAAAACAACAAACAAACAAAAAACAAAGCCACTAGTAAAATTCACAAAATCCATATGAAACGAGAAGGCATAGAAACAACTATAGTGCCTAGAAAGAATAGTGTGCCGATCGGCGCTTTTTCCCCTTCGATTCTTGAAGACAAAATGTATGAAAACCGCTAGGGGGCAGTGCGGTCGAAGTGTACGTTCAATTTCGCGGTGTTTATATTAGTAGACGCGGGATTTTGTTACAATTTAGTTCCGCGTTTCTCTTTTTTACCTTTATTTCGTGAATATTTCATGAAACAGCGTTTAAGGCTTTTAATGGAGGCATCAAAGTTTAATATTAGAAGAAGTAAAGCTTCATCTTGTTTCGTACCAGGGTGCAAAAGTGGATACAAAACATGCAAAGAAAAAGTTTCGCTTTTTAAAGCTCCAGCAGATGAAGAAAAACTAAAGAAGTGGAACTCGTTAATTCCCAGGTTAGATAAAGTTTTTGATAAATATTGCTCAATTTGTGCTCTGCATTTCGAAAAACATTTTATTGAAACGCATTATAAGCATATTATAAATGGTGAGGAAGTTTTAATTCCTCGAGGAAGACCTTTTTTGAAAGATGAGGCAATTCCGACAATTTTCCCAAATCTGCCAACATACTTTACTAAAAAAATACCAAAGCAAAGGTCCATCAGGAATTATGCAGTTAAGAAAAATGTTCCCTGTTTGAAAAAAAATAAAACTTGATCTTTCCGCAGATGAAACTGAAATAACCACGTATAAATCTATTATAGATGAAATTGTTCATATTAATTTGCCTAACGAATATTGGGTTTGTATGAAATTTAAAAAATCTCCAAATATTGTAGTTTTTGTATATAATGAAAATTATGTGGAAAATAATATTGACGATAAAAAGATCATTATTGAAGTAGAAGAAAATTTACAAATCAATGCTACTATTTTAGTCAAAGGTGTAAAAGTAGATTATTCTGTTCTTAAATCAGTGTCGGATGTCAGAAAACTTTTTATTGACGTTGATGCTAGAATCGTGTGCAATGGGATGGGTACATCAGAGGAATTCAAATTTGTGTTGCCTGTAATGAAACGAACTGAATATTTTGCTGATGGTTCATCTTTAAGACACTGTAAATGTCAAGGTTTTGTATTGAGTGAAAAATTAAGTTGTAATTTTTGTAAAAAGAAACGTAAATATTTGTTGACGCAGAGAGCTCTGAAAAACAAAAGAAATATAGCAAATTTACAAAGAAGTATGGTTGCGGAAAAATTAAAAACATGCATCAAATAACTTACCGTCTGAAGAAAAAATCAATGGATTTATCAAACAAATTAAAAGTTAAGGAAATTAAGAATAAGGCGAAACTTTCGAAACCTTTACAGTTAACTTCGGAAACTGTTTTTAAAATTTAAAAATAAAAAAAGAACAAAATCGAATTTTCGATAAATCGCTTCGAGGTGCACACCCCCATGCTACAAACTAACTTTGTACTAAATTTCATGAAAATCGGCCGAACAGTATAGGCGCTGTGCGCATCACAGGGATCCAGACAGAATTCCGGACAGAAATCCAGACAAAAATCCAGACAGAAATCCAGACAGAGAGACTCATTTTTATTATTAGTAGAGAAATAAGAGACGCGCTGTTATTGAATACTTAAGGGCCATTCATTAATTACGTAAGGATGATTGTGGCAATTTTTGACCCCCCTCCCCCATGTAAGGGTACGTAAGAATTTTCACCCCCCCCCCCCCACCTCCACCCCCTATTTTTATGTAAGATTCCATTTTGTTTTTCAAAATGATAAAATAACAAATCTTGAATCGTTACATCACTGGAATCGTTATTAAATTCACATTATTAAATTAAACCTTTTGCGTAAAGAAATAGTTACTGAAAAAAATCTAAACTGAATGTTTTTTCGACTTTTTTTTTTTTTTTTTGATGTAATATTAGTTACAAATAAAACATGCCGTACGCAATGCGACTCCTTTATTATATTTTACACTATAAATTCTTTGTAAAACAAATAAAAAAACATCTTATCCTAACACGTTTCTTACCTTCCAGACGCAAATGGAACATAATCTCTGCCAAATCACTTGACCGCGCAATTTCTAATGTGAAATATCGACTTGGAAAATATTGTGTAAGAATGAGTTTGACCCTCCCCCCCCCCAAGTAAGGGTACGTAGAGGCTTTTCCAACCCCCCTCCCCCTCGGGACCCTTACGTATTTAATGAATGGGCCCTTATAGTCTACTATTTTCATTGAAGTAAGGTAGTTTTATAATAAGGTAATAAGGTAATTTTATATGCTTCAAAAAATAAACGAACACCCATGTAACAATTAGCACTTATTACAGAATTTGTCTTATGCGCAAAAATAAGTTTAATCCGAAAAACGGGGCTTTTAAACTGCGAAATCAGCATGCAATCGCTGATTTAAAACGAGTCTGATTGAGGAGCATAACGTACTCCTCGAGCGCAGCGCCATCTGGGTTTTCCTCAGATCTGACCTCACTTTTTCCGCGTCGATCGGCACACTACTCTTTCTAGGCACTATAGTAGTACTGCAGGTGTTTTTTTTTTTTTTTTTTGTACATGGGAATCTTTAAGGCTTTGGAAGTTCAGTTTACTGGAGATTTTCTAGCTGTATTGCAGTTTTTTTTAGTGTACTAAAGTGAATGAGGGGCTTGGTAGGTAGGAAAGAAATTTAAAAGCTCTTTCAGCGAAAAATCAGTAGTGTTTTTAAAAATTAGTTTAGCCAGTTTTTCTTAACAGAAATTAACTCAACTTTCTTTATTAGAAGTCTATATTTTTTAGACGTTCATTAATTCTCTTTGTTAAATTGAAAATAATTTTTCACAGAGAACAATACAGTAAATATTTTTAATTTATGTTCAGTTAACAATGTTAAATTTTCCTAAAAAATGTAATTAGATAGTGTAGCATAAAGTCAAAGTCTAAGTTTGCGCTTCTTGCAATCGGTTTAGGAATGTTTATGTTATTCAGGATTGTACAATTGACCCTTCCATCTCCCATGCTTGTAATCGGGGGAAGTATAAGGGTCGTATGAAAACTAAACTTGTGCATCGGAACATGGGGCAAAAGTCCCAAATCTCTAAAGTATAAAAACTCCATCTAATCAGAACGAGAGATATAGAGAGTAGCGAATATGAGAAAACATATTATATAGAGGATAGGATATTCTTCAGGATGAGTAGTGAGTAGTCTCCATCTTCCATTTCACCCCCCTCCCTTTGACAGTTCTAATGTTCAAAGAGTTATGATTATGCCATGTGCACCCCATGTATGTCATGTGCCCATGCCCCTTGTTGAATAAAATTATAGTCTAAATTATTAATCTTACCCCCCTCTTAATTCAAAACACAACGCAATGCTCATGTCTCTATAGGCACAGGGCAGAGTTTTGACACTAGCATGGGTGACACCCAGGGCGGTAACTTATGTTGTCACCCCCCCCCTCTACAAACGCAAAAAAAACTTTTAATATCCAATGTAAACATGAAATTCATACAATTTTCAGAAACAACTACATTTGTGTTGTAACAAAATTTTAAGTGGGGTAATGTACAAAAGAAAAATAAAAACAACAACCAGATTTTCAGATAACTTTTCCCCAGACGCATGTGTGCATCGAGAGGACAAAAAAAGTAAGTAAAATTGATGGCCTCTTAATTATTTTAAACGTACCTCAAACCAGGGTTGGCAAGTTTCTGCCAAGGCAGTTAAAACCACTGGTAGAAACCGGTTAAAACCGGCATGGCAAAAATCACTTTCTGCCACATTTGCGGCAAAAACTGGCAAAAACTCACAAAATGAAAAAAGAATTAAATTATTGACATGCAATTGAAAGTGCATGGAAAAAATGATTATTAACTAAAGCACAATTTAATTACAATATTACCACAATTTAAAATCAAATGTTACATTGTTTGGACCCTGCAGTTGCTTCTTAGAAAAGGTGGTTTCTAAAATCTAATCAGTGTCTTAATCTAATATGTACAAATGAGAAACTTTAGAATATTCCTGCAACAGAAGAGCTAGAAGGCAATGCATGAAGGAACAAGCAATGTTTGTGAAACTTTCATCGATTGCATATTTTTTTAAAACTGCTCCACCATATAGTAACTGGGGTAGTGGGAGAAATTCAACTGGAAAAATATTTCAAGAAATTGGGCCAATTTGTTTTGCAAAGCTGTGACATTAGGTACAAAATCTATGTTAATATTAGCAAGTAAAATTCTGGCACTTTCTTCTTAAAGCACGCGATAATTTCGATCACAAACAATTTAGATGAAGCATATAAGGGTCATTCCATGTCAATTCAACCAAGCCATGACACCCACCGACTTGGATTTTGATGAAACTTGGTGAGTTTAGTCTTTTATTGTAGAAAAGTATCCACATCCATTTTTTCTTCTCAATCTGCTTTAGTTTTCATTTTACAGCCAGTCAAAATTTTGAAATTTTTGTATTTTCCAAACTATGACGATTCTGCTTGTTGATTGAAAATAATTTGTATTTCATTTATTTTTCAGCCAATTTTTATGAAAATTTACAGTAATATTTTAAAAATAGAAAAAAAATATTTTCATAATTTTCCCCTAAAATTATGAAATACGTTAAAGTCAATATCAACCAAAGGGAATATGATAATCAAAAAAATTCTTTTTTCCTGATGATCTTTGATGTGTGTTCTGCCATTAAAAAAAATAAAATTAATGGCTTTTTCAGTTCTTTATATTTTTAGCTTAAAAATATATCTGCTTCATTGTTTTTTTTTTTTTTTTAATTTTATTTATTTTTTATTTTCCCACACTATTTTCAAAAAATGAATGTATTTAAAAATATAAAAATCTTAATAATTTGCACATAAAATATTCTTACTTTTTATACAAAAATGCTATTTTAAAAAAAATCATTACATAGTACACTAGTGCAGTCAGAAATACCTTCTGGAGGGGGGTTTTGGATGAAAAATACCTACTGGAAGGGTTTTTTTGGACCAAAAATACCTTCTAAAGGGGATTTTTGATTAAAAATACCTTCTGAAGGGGATTTCTTGATCAAAAAATCTTCTAAAGGCGGATTTTTTCATCAAAACAGTCCTTTCATGTGCAGAAACTACTGTATTAGAATACGCATATATGTTAAAACCAATGCCTTTGGGAGAATCTTAAAAGTGTGTTCTGCCATTTAAAAACAATAAAATTAATGGCTATTCCATTTCTTTTTATTTATGTATATATTCAAAACAAAATATTTTCAAAAAATTTTCATTACTCAATTTGTTTACATAGCTGTATTATTTGCTAGAATAAAGAGCCTACAAACACAATTTTTAATGTATTTTTTTATTAAAAATTCAGCATCTATCAAATCAGCCTGTTATTCCTATTATTTACAAGATATTTTTTTATTTACTTTTTCTATGAAATATTGATTCAACTTAAATGTTTTTCCAACTTCTTTGTATAGTATGATGATTAATATTTTATTATTACCTTTTGCAGAAAGTCAAACTTTTTCAGAAATATTTTGTGATGCAGACAAATAGTTTGAATTCTTCTTCTGATTCAGTGCGTAGCTTTAGGAAAAATTTGTTCATCTTCAGATAAATCATTAACATTTTCTATAACTTGTGTGCTCCATGACTAAATTTGTGACAATGAGTTAATGTCAACTCTCCCACACTACACTTATCTTCCATTTTTCTTACTAAAACAGGTAAACATAAGCAGCTCTAAGCACACAGAACATCAAAATGTAACTTACTGCAATAGGAATTAAAGTATCTCAAAGTTTGACTCAAATATCTGACAGTTTCAGTCTTACTTTATGTTCAGCATTTAATTTGCCTCTCTATGTGTGAGAAAATCCTTTTTGCTCCTTGAAAGATTGATCAAAAGGGGATATCAAATTTTAAAAAGTTTTTTTCTGACTCAACAGTATATTTATTTGTAACAATGAATCAGATGGCAACTAAGGAATTGTTTTAGAAAATACCCTTTAGAAACTCTCAGTTTAACAATATAATCCTTTTTCATGCAATAAAACTAGAACACTCTTTAAATTTATAACTTCTTGTACAGGACTATGAGTCTTGCTGTTTGGTAGGAACATACGGCGCATAATTATAATTTGACAGCAATTTCGAGTTTGAGTGCTTAAGAATTTTCTTTTATTTTTGAAAAACAATAGAACTGCTTTAATAATCAGATATTTAAAAAAGGGTATTTTTTATCAACAAACATATTTGTATGCCCACTTGTTAAGAGAAACTCTATATGAACAAATTTCATGAACTCCTTTTTTACATACACCACAAAGCAAGTTGCATAGTTTATTCCTTTGATTTTTTTTTTAACTGTGTTATTCACACTGGAGCAAGTTTCACCCAGAAAATTTTTCTCAAGTAAAAATATTTTTTCCCATCATTGATGTATTTCTGGGTTGCCAATCATTCCTTCTCTTTTCCATCATTAAAAGCTCATAGGAAATTGTTGCTAACAAACACAGCAACTCCTTGTCCCACTTTAATAGTGAAGCAGGCGTTCCCATATGCTCTATGTACTGTTTCCATTAAGTTTAATCGAATTTTCTAATCAAAAGCTACTGAGAAAACGAAAGTATTTATTTGCTTTCAACTTCATATACCTTGTATCCATAAGTGTAACTTCTTCAGCACTCTATGGAACCCCGCAGCTTGCAAGAGACAAATACATAAATGATGAGTAAACAGCACATGAATTAGAAACTTCCGCCATTACAATAGTATTTTTGAGAACACCCTTTCTACCCCTCAGCCCTCACGAACCCCTAGGGGTTCGCAAACTACTGGTTGGGAAATGTGTAGATGAAGAAAGATTTGTTTCACTTTTACAGTAGCAGAACATTTCACAGGCTAGAAGAAAGATGAGAACATTTTTGAATAGACTACTATGTCAGTGGTGCAGCAAAGGGGGGGAGGGGGTGATCCCCCCCCCCAAAGGCATTGGTTTTAACATACATGCGTATTCTAATACAATAGTTTTACAATAGTTTATGCATATGAAAGGACTGTTTTGATGAAAAAATCCCCTTTCAGAAGATATTTTTGATCAAGAAAACCCCTTCAGAAGGTATTGTTGATCAAAAAACCCCTCCAGAAGGTATTACTGATCCAAGAAAAACCTTCTAGTAGGGATTTTTGGTCCAAAACCCCCCTCCAGAAGGTATTTCTGGCTGCAATAGTGTACTATGTAATGAAATTTGTAAAAAAAATTGCATTTTTGTGATTAAAATAAAAATTAAGAGTATTTCATGTGCAAATTATTGAGATATTTATATTTTTAAATGCATTCATTTTTTGATAATAGTGTGGGAAAAAAAAAATAAATAAATAAAAAAAACAATGAAGCAGATATATTTTTAAGCTAAAAATATAAAGAACTGAAAAAGCCATTAATTTTATTTTTTTTAATGGCAGAACACACATCTAAGATTATCAGGAAAAAAGAATTTTTTTGATTAACATACTCCCTTTGGTTGATATTGACATTAACGTATTTCATACTTTTAGAAAAAAAATTATGAAAATAATTTTTTTCTACTTTTAAAATATTCCTTAGAATTTTTTTATATTTTTTTCTGAAATCCTCATACTTTCATTGATATTACTGTAAATTTTCATAAAAATTGGCTGAAAAATAAATGAAATACAAATTATTTTCAATCAACGAGCAGAATCGTCATAGTTTGGAAAATACTACCGTATATACTCGCGTATAGGTCGATCTCGTGTATAAGTCGACCCCCCCTTTTTCAGAGAAAAAATCCAGAAAAAATCTAAAACCCGCGTATAAGTCGACCCCCATACTTTCCAAAAACATCGCGAATTATTTTCAAAGAAATTTCAAAATAATGAACACATTTATTTACAAATAAAATAGGAATTAAATAGGAAAACATTTCTAAAAGCCTTCAAACTCGGATTCCGAGTCGGACGCAAAAAAAAAGTTCATTAAAGTCCGCTTCCGTCATCACCGCGTCATCGTATACATCGGCGGCTGCAGAATCGTGAATGACATCAGAGGTTGCGTTCGACGAAGCTCACCAGTAAACCGGTAAGTAACCAGTTACTAACCGCGGCGTTCTATGATCAACCGGTTACCGCAGCGGTTACCATTCTAAGCAGTTGATTGGTTGATTTGAGCACGTGATCATTAGCTGTCACGTGATTCACTAACCGGTTTGCTCCCGGTCGTGCTCGTCGAACGCACTCTCAGTCTGAATGGCGTGACTGTTGCATATTTTCTGGTGTGTATAATTTATACAAACAAACATATGTGACAGGGCGTTTTCAGAGTAAAACAATCTAAAAATTGGTACACAAATTTTCTGCTTCAATTAGATCATGTCACTTGCCTAAAGTGAGGGATAATTTTACAGTTCCATTTTGTAGGGAGACGTGCAGTACCATAGCTAGGCTACGGCACTATACAAGGTAGTGCACTTGAGTTGCATGGAAAGGCACTCCCAGTGGCACCGATTCAAAACAACTATTGGGGGGAGGTTACCGTAACGGGGGCCTTGCCAGGAGAAATTTTCTAAATTTGAGATAAAAAAAATAGTGAGTTTTAAAGTTTTTTAAGCATTTTAGAGTCATATGATCAACATTAGAACCCCAAAAACTCGACTCTTGGTAAATCGTCACTCTGAGAAAATCGACAAGACGACACAATTTTTGGCTTTGAAAAAAAAAAAAAAAAATGGTATTTTTGTGAAAAGTTAATTTAATTTACAGTAATAATTATACTTTTAATCTATTAGCAGTGAATATATAGCTCTGAAAAGATTGAAATGATATTTAAATAAATCTAAACTATCATTAAAAGAATAAAGCATAAAAGATTGATGTCGCACTTTGATTACTAAAAGTGAAATAACTAATTTAAGCTTGCTTTGAATAAGGCCCAGAGTTCATTAAATAAAAATAATGTCTCAAAATTAATGCTTTAATAGAGTTAAAAAAGTTAATAAACAGATTACTTCATTAACTCTAATAATTGAAGAAAACTATCACGCCTTCCATTAAATGAACAAATCAAACCCTGATATATTTTTTCCAGATCAGCAACACTTAGATGAGAGCGCCGCCAGCGAGACTTCATCCGAAGGTTCGCTCACTGGGACAAATTCTATGAGTGCTCTCAGCACCGTAACACTATTCTTATTCACACCACTAGTTTTCAATTAACCTGCTTACTACAGCAATAGATATTTGTTGTTATTCATTACTGAATGTATTTTACAATGTAACTATCTTCAAACAAGGAAAGTAAAAAATACCAACATAATTTTGTGATTTTAGAAACCATAATATGACAAATAATGTTCTTAAATTATTGAGGGGGCTCTGCCCCCCAAAACAAACTATTGAGGGGGCTCGGGCCCCCTCAAGCCCCATGGAGTCGGCGCCACTGAAAGAATTTACCTCCAGTGGGGGTGGAAGAAGATTAGTGAATACCTGAGACCAATTATAACAATGCGTTCTCCAGCTCCCTGGGAATTACTTTCCCTCATAGTGCGCGTTTGCAAAGCCGAATGCTTCTGTAGCTGCGAGTGAAGAAGTAGTGGTCTAAACTGCTCAAGTATGTGCATCAATTGCTCAGATCTAAGAAGTAATAACAGGGGCACTAATATCATAGACGAAGATCTAGAAGAGGACGGTGATATGTTTGAAGAGGACTGAATACTGGTGAATAATTTACATCACAATCTGTCGCATTCAACGTTCTACATTTTTATTAAATACTAGCCGCCTGCGGCGACTAGCTGGTTCGCCTTCTTACGCCATTCGCCTTTTATGCAATCAGCCACCTACGGCGACTGTTTGGCTAACTTTACCCTTTACTTAGCATTTGCCGCCTTCGGCGGCTGTTTAAATAAATTTGGCAGCATTATTAATCAATCCATCTATATCTTTTTTTGTGCCATTCACATTTTTATGCCAAGATTCCCGCCTTCGGCGGCTATCTACCTTTACGATCCACTTCTATTTATTTTAACCTCCCCGCCCATTTCATAATAAAAACAAATATCACTCAAAAAACCGCTTTTTTTATTTAAGTTGAGCAAAAAAAAAGTTATCTCCTAAACTCCCCGTAGTGTACAAAAATTAGCGTTTGACAAAAAAAAAAAAAAAAAAAGAAAATCTCGCTGTTTTTATTGAATTAAATGCGCACAACTATGAAATGTTTCGTTTTATAGATACAGCAAAACGTCCAGCTTGGGGGGTGGGGGGGGGATGGAAAATGAAATAAATGCAATCCCTAAATTAAAAAAAGGAAAGAAAAAAAGCAAGCGCTGCCGGAAAAACACGTGGTCATCACGTCATAAAATGTAGAAGTAAGCTATATAGTAAATAAAAAAAAAAGATTAACATTGTTTGCGATTAAGATTCCGTCGTAAGTATCGAATCGAAATCCAAGTAGTGACGTCAGAGGCATAAAGGAATGAAGAACCTTTTTTCGACCGATGCGTAGAAAGACATGATGTGTTCAGCTTTAAAAAATTGTTAAAAAAAAAAAAACTATTGCTTATTCTTAAGAACTTTTTTCTTCCGAAGGGGGCGAAATGTTTTCGCTATTACCAACTTAAAAATTTAGAAATGAGGCTTTGATACTTCTCGCAAGATGATATTAGAAAAAAATAAAACCCGGGAAAAACTGCAAATTAAAGGTTTTTTCAAAAATTCGTAAAAAATACAAAAATAGCTTTGTGTTAAAATTTTTTTCATTCATCATATTTAAAATTAAACTTCCTACACTACAGTACAAAAAATATTTGTGTGGTGCGATTGGTTCGGGGTCTGTGAGGTAAAAAGTACTAAAAAGTGCAAAAAAGGCACATAAAACATTAAATAACTTTTTTTCAAATTAAAATATCAAAAATCAAAGCCCGAGGTGCACATCTTCGGCAAAAACAGCACCAGTATACCAAATTTAACCTTTCTAGGCCTTGCCGTTTTCCCGGGAAGCCCGCCACACACACACACACACACACACAAACATCTTATTTTATTATATGTATAGATAGAAGATTAGTATTGAACTCAGTTTACGAACGTCAAAAATATACAACAATAAAATATGGTTGTAACATACAGGCAAATATGCCTATTTTCTACAGAAAAAACTTCAAAAGCTGCACTGATAAAAATGTCATAATTAAAAATAATATAGCAATAAATCCTAATTGTTATGAATTTTTATAATTTAAAAAATCATCTATGTTTAAAATATATTCATTTTTATTGCGGCATTGTCTAGAGAAAGTTTGTTTCTCCATGCTGCAGATTTATATAGCCACGGTACATGAATGCTTCTTTTCCCTTAAAAGTAGAGCCCCTTGAGTAGGTGGTGAGGTTGTCGTTCCTTCAAGGGTTTATCACAAACATACCACCGGCCCTATAGATCGCAATTTGCTTTTACAAAACACTCCTCATACAAAAAATTAGTTTTCTGAGTGATAATGAATATTTTTTCCGAAAAATCTAAAAAAAATATGAAAATTTTCTATTTTTCACCTGCCGTAACTCTGCAACCATTCACTTAACGAAATAATGTTTAGCACCATTTTGTTCGAAATTCAGTGTAGATTATTTTGTATATTGCACTTTTCGTGCTAAACGCCATAGTTTAAATATTTCGGAAAAACTGATAAAAACTACTAATTTACCAACTTCTCCCCCCCCCTTCCCCCAAAACCCGACGCTGAAAACGGTGTAACTTTTTACCAAACAATATGTGGACTGTATAGAACAATTTGGAGATGAAGGGAAACTTTTACTTTGGATGTTGAGGTTAGGCCTTTTTTTTAATCTATTTGCACCGTACTATAAAACAGATCTAACAGTTGCAACTAGACGTAAATCGCGGATATCAGAAATTAACCACAGCGTCTGCGCATGCGCGCGGACTTGGCTCGTCGGGCTTTCTGTTTTAAGATTCCATGTTGTTTATATTTAAGCAGAGAAACAAATTAATGAATGAGATTATAATGCTTCCCCCCCCCCCCAGTTTCGCCGATACGAAATTTTTTTACTTCCTATTTTTCAGTTTTGATATATTTAAGGGGGAAGAAATTTTAAATGTCGGCGAAACTGGGGTTATATATATATAAACCATGAATATATTTTGAGTAACATATTATATGTAACTGCACGCATATGAATATGATACATCGAACTTTATAATTGAGAGCGAAAAATAATACTTATTTATTGGTGTGCTTTTTTTCTAAATTAATGCATTTTTCAAAAACATAACTCATTATGAATTGAAACATATAGAATATGTGTGTGGATATCCGTGTTTTGCAGTAATTTGTCAACAGACAAAATTTTGGCAATTAATTTAAGCAAGACTTTGGAAATGAGCTAAGTCCGCGCTTATACGCAGTCGCTGTGGCAAATTTGTGATGTCCGCGATTTGACATAGAGTACAGTTGCATACATCTTCTGACACATTCAAATAAAAAATATTTAAAGACTTTTTTTTTTCTTTTTGCTTGGTCATAACATACGTTATTTTGTCTTTTTAATAAACTTTTAAACAAAACTAGGTATTAAACAAGACAAAGAGTTCCATCAAAAAAAAAAAAAAAAGATAAATCACGCAACAAATAAAATTATCCCATAAAACGTAAAATTATCCACGATTTTAGAAAAAAAGTCCTTAAATAAAAACTGAAAAGCTAGATTAAAATAGCCCACAAGTTGAAAGATTCATGAAAATGTTGAATAATCCGTCAAATAAAGAAACTGTAATAGAATTTACTGTAAAGTTGTAAAATACTTGAAAACAATTTAATTTAAAATATAGTATTTTAATATCCAAGCAGTTTTCTTTGCTACCGAAATGATAAAAGGATTGCAATAAACTTTAAACGGCCCATTTCTCACCAAACGAACATAGAATCTTACTGGTCAGAAAATAACACGACGTAAAATTAAGCTTGCCATTATTGTTCCTTAAAATACAAAACAGCGTTGTTTCAACTGAAAATTTTCTGACTTGAAGTTCTCAATTCTAAAAATACAAAGTAATAATATCAATGCAAAAAGATGTGATATCTCATCAAAAACAACCCTGTTCTCCGCCAAGAAAACCTTTAACTTTTCCGCACAAAAAAAGCCTTCATCCTAAACCCAAAACCCCTCAGCCTTAAAAAGTTATGCTATCTAGTTTGCCCGCAAAGTATCTGCCAAACTATCATCCTCCCTCTTTTCTTTCATCACATCTACTTCCATTAGAACCTCCTCCCACCTTCAACTCCTCAGAAATATGGCTACATCCTTTAAATTGTTTATCTTGTTTGACGGGAAGCTTTTCTTAGTGAGGTGGAAAATCAAAGGACCTCAACAGCGGTTAAATAAGGACAATAAGCAACTCGAATTGCTCAATAAATGTAGTGCATAAGTGGTAAAAAATAAGTGGTAAAGGGTTCTTTCCAAAAAGTAATAATGAAACTGTGAGAAAGAGATTTACAGATGTTTTTAGATATTGCAATTTTTTCGCCACGTAATTGTTAATTGAAAATGTAACAAGCAGTAACTGAAAATCATGTACTTTGACTACCGTAGTTGTGGATAAAAATTCTGATTGGGATTGTAATAAGCTCATAATGGAAAAAAAAAATGCCTTTTCCCGTTCCACCATTTGATTTACTGAAGTGAAGTAGTGAGCCATAGACATTGGTGACTTCTGAAGATATTTACAAAAAAAAAAAAAAAAAAAAAAGCGGAGAGCAAAATACTCTTAATACCATATGGCAGTAGCAGATCCAGGGGGGGGGGGCTAAGGGGGCTTCTACCCCTTCCTCCTTCCTCCATGAGGTCTGAACTTACACTACATAAGAATGAAGTTTTCGAGATTTTTAGTACTGCAATAATTTTTCGAATTTAAATGGGCCCATAAATATGTAAGCTATATACGTAGTAGCGTATTAATGCAGATGAGGGGGAGGGGGGGGGGGTAGAAGACTGTAATCCCTTTTCCCACCTGGGCAAAACTTAATAGCAGATTAAATTGTGATTTGCAATGGTATGGAAAGGCTTGGAAGAAATAGTTTCGTTCTGCAATCGGGATTTTTATCCTGAAAATTTATTACTTTCAAATTAAACGAGTCATATATATTTACTTCATTTCTTGGATAAGAGGGCTGTGGCTATGCTCCCCTCCCCTCATGTGATTTGTAATGCCAATGAAAAGCTTTGAGTAAATGGTCCGTTATCCGTCCTGTTACCGAGTTTTTTTTTTACCTGAAGTTACTACTTTCAAATTAACACATATATTTTATTTCGTTTCCAGGAACCGGAATGTCACTTTTTACCATTTCTCGAGCTGTTGGAGGGACGCTTACACAAAAACTAATGGTTAAAACAGATTTTTCTTTTCCCTATCGAAACTCAGCTACAGTAGATCCCGTGTTTTTTTTTTTTTTTTTTTTTTTGAGGGGGGGGGGGAGATCTAATATTTTTTTTTTTGATTTCACATGAAATGACGCACATGTTTTTTAATTACGTACATTATTCTTTTTTATTAGGTGTGTCTCGAAAATGAAACTCATGTTTTTTAGTTAATAAAAGTGTGCTCTTTTTAATTATGTGAAGGAGAACCAAATTAAAGCGGACCCTTTTAAGATATTGCTTTTTGAAACTGAGACAAAATTGACGAAATCAATTTTTGGCTGGTTTTTCAGCTAAGATAATTCAGCAATTATTTGAGCTATCGAAATGCCACTTGCATACCTTTCGGACAAAGCAACAGGCTACAAACGAGGAAAAAATTAACTTCAGAAAACTATTCTCTCAGCAGATACAAGCCGGTGATGTACGGTTGGAATTTGTAAAAATGCGATTTGTAACCTACTTTGGCAGCAAATTGTGAAAAACCTACCATGCATAGAGCTTTTGCTATACAACTAAGTTCTTCTACCCCAAAAGTTGATCAGGCTCACCAAATGGATACCTCAATGGCCAAATCAATTCTCTCTACCTTCTAAAAAAAATCCCCATTTCTGCTTTACTAGTGCTTCATAGCGCTTCATCAATGCTTAGCATGTGAATTTATATTAAAGTTTTGGTTCGGTACATTTCTGACCATATGATGGCAAAAAATGTACCATAAGGACCTATTTACTCATATGGATAGCACTCATTGGCGTCGTCAGATAAAATTTATTGGGGGGGGGGGGGGAACAACTTTAACACTTCTAATTTCAAATTGCTTCGTGATAAATATAACTGTGTTATTCACTTTTTGCATATTTTTTTAAAAGATATTTTAATGAAGTGTTAATGCAAGACAGCATGATTTAATTATTTTTTTGTGTATTTTGAGCTTAGTTAAATAATATTGACTCAGAAAGGGGAAGAGGGGTTCGGGGGTTTCTCCCCCGGAAATTTTTCGAAATTATTGTTCAAAAAACGCAGTTTTAGACGATATTTAGTGATGTTTGGCAGAAGAGAGATTCGGAGACCCTCTACGTATTTTTTCGAAATTGAAGTTTTAAAAACACGATTTTGTAAGCCATGCTTGGGAACAAACAGTTTTTTGAAATTGAAGCCCCGAAAAAGTTGAATTTAGATGACTTTCGATGATGTGTTGTTGGGAAAAGAAGTTTCAAGGCTTCTTCCCCAAAATGTTTTCCAAAGTGGAGGTTTAAACACGAAGTTTTAGGCGCTGTTAGTTGCTACTAGTGGGAGGGAAATTTCAGGGGATCTCTGCAATATTTTCCAAGTTGAAGCCTTGAAAACGAAAGTTAAGACGATCTTTGATATGGTGGAGTCGGTGTTTCTTCGGGATTACGGTGGGGGCACTGTACTGAAAGATTTTCGAGATTGAAATTCTAAATACGTAATTGTAGGCTATCGTTGCTGACGTTAGGGGAAGGAATGGGATTTGAATATTCTCCCTTGCTTTCAAAATCCAAGTTTCAAGCCCACAATTTTAGGCCACCTCTGATGAAGTAAACTGAAGGGATGAGGCTTGAGGAGAGTGTTTCTTTTCCAAAACCATTTGAATGCTTTGGTTTTCTGTACAAATTTTCCATTTCCAGCCGGATAGTTTATTTGTTTGAAATATGTCTGCGGTTTCAGTAAAAACACTTTTAACATTTTGAACGTGTGTAATACTTGACACTGATACTTTAGGTATACTGCTTAGAAAGAGGTAGTGCCTATTTCTAAGCACTATACTTAAGGTCTATATTTTTTTCACTTTATTATAAATATGTTCCCTCAATCTCTTTAAAAAGTTGGGATTTACTTTTTTTTTTCTCCCCTTTCATTCTATCACTTAGGACTTCTAGTGTAACTATTCGTTACAATATTTTAAATAGCTCCCGCTGTATTTCAGCTTTTTTTTTCCCTCTATTTAAAACATATTTCGGTCACACAGGTAAAAGTAATTTAATAATAGAGAATTTCAACGTTCCTAAATACTATTTTAAGATTGCATTCAGAAAAAAAAGACAAGAAAATATCCTTTTTTTTTTTTCACTTTTATTGTATTTGCTCATTTATCATCTACTTTTTCACTTTTAAGACTGCGAAGATTTTTCTTTTTTTAATCATTAAAATGAAATTGGAGGGCCAACTTCTAAAAGAAGGGGAAGGGGGCGACATATCAGTTATAAGAGGTGGTCTTCTTCTGCTGTTGCAGGTATAATTTGCATTGAGTATATACCCTTTGGCCTTTGCCTCCCCCACCCCCCGCCGTAAAAATTAGAAGTGACGGACCTGGTGCGAGGTAGACTTCTGATTATAATTAGCAGCGTTTCAGCAGCAATTCTTTGCTTCTAAGCTTTTATTATAGACAGTTGCTTTCCTTTTGTGCTAGTGAAGTTAATTTTGTTTTAATTACATAATAATTAAACCTTTCGCATAATAAGTTAGGGGCAGTTCTCAAAAGGTGGGAACAAAAAAGTTAACTTTGAGCAATTTCAAAAATTTTCGAATTTGATATCAATTTTGCTTTTATTCTATAGTATGCATATCTAGAACGCAATATATGAACATGAAAAGACAGCACGTATTTGTAAAAAATGTTAATTAGCAAATTAAATTAGCAGTCTGTAGGTAACACATTTTGGACATTGTTGTCCTGTAGGTAACGGATTTTGGACATCATCATAATGTAAGTTTCACCATTTTTGACAACTGTTAATCTGATTTTCAACTTTTCCAATGATAATTTTATTTACTACTTTTTGAATTTTGCAATTTAATGATAAAGAGGATATTAATGAAGTACTTGAATGGCTATACATACTGCTCTTTACTTAATAAAGTTTTGGAATGATTTTGAAGAAGTTGATGAAAGGTAGAAAAAAGCTTCATGGAAATAATTATACAAACTTGTAGTTTGATTTATTGGGACAAATAAGGAATAAAAAGAGAGAGACAAATAAATACGGCATATATATTTTTGAAGGAAAAATAAACAAAATATGCTTTAAGAAAGGATGTAAAAAGTGATCAGTTTTAATAATGAATATTTTTTCTAATGTCATAAGAATTAAAACGATGTCTAAAAAAAATTATTGAAAAAAGAAATTCGTATTTCTACTTGGAGATCGTTAAATTATGTTTAAAAGAAAGAGAAAAAAAATTCTAAAATAACAAAAGCGGCGGGGGAAAAAAAAAAAATTGCTAGCGCAGGTGATAAAGGCGCCAAAACTGGTGCAGCTGACGATTAACTACATTTGTCAAACTGGAATCCCCCTCTGGTAACCTTTAGCTTATCGTATACTGTGTTGTCGCCAACGGAGGTTTGCTTGGCGATTTTCGCGCCAAATGGCTTTCGTTCGATCATAACCAGCCATATTTCTACTAATTTATGTATTGTTCAATGTGTAACGTATTAATTATGCAAAATACCAATGGTTTAAAGAAGATAACAACATAATAATCTTTTTTATTGATGTTAGAAGACAGTGGATTATAAAAAAATTATAAATAAACGGACAGAATTATCGGCGTCAAGATCGTAACGCCATTTGGACATCTCACATGTATGTTTTTAGAAAAATTATTTTTCTTCTAAGGTACTGCATAAAAGCTTATGAAAACACTTTTAAACAATTAAAAACTGATTCTGAGGATCGATAAATACCTTTAAAACGAAAACATCATATACTTAGTTCTCAAATAATAGCATTGTAAAGATCGTAACTTTTGGACATGCATCAAATTTCAAACTTACTTTTTTCTAAAATCGTTTACAAAGTAAATAATCTGTCTTTACTTTTGTTATTTGTGTAAAATATTAACAAAAAATTATTCAGTGTAAGATTCATGCCTTTAATTTTTTTTTTTGAAACGTATGGAAATAATTAAAAAAAAAAATTTTTTTTAATGGTACATTTGCTCAGTTAACGTTTTGGTATGTCCAAAATTGTGCCATTTAGCAAAAAAAATATTTTTTAAGGGCATTTGAAGAGCTTTTTTTCCATAATTTATATCAATTCTTGTCTCTATACAGCATTATAATTTACCTCAAAAATTTTAGAGTTAATTAAAATGAAAGTTATTTGGTGTTGAAGCTTTAAAGTTGAAGTCTGTGTTTGCTCCCACCTTTTGAGAACTGCCCTTAGGTGTTATGTAACTGTGCATTATCGTCCTTTTTTTACATTAAAGCAGCTGTAAGTTCTCTCAAAATAATGGATTTTATCTTAACGAATTCCAACTTTTGTGGGGTCCGACTCTCAATTATTAAGGGGGTCCGGACCCCTCGGACCCCCCCGGCCGCGACGCCCATGATAGCACCATCTTCTTCGTAACTATTCTCTACCTTTTGCTTTATGGAGTTAGTCGATTTGGCAAGTGAGGCATTCAAATATCAGTATTGCAAACATTTCAGGTCGCGAGCAATGAAAGCACAAATTTGGTGATTTTATCATTTCAATCGCGACGCAGAATAAAAAGCTTTTACAAAACTGGATATTGGCAGAACTATACGGCTTATGGAACTGTAATTTTGCAGAGCTTTATGCACGAAATCACGTGCTCTCAGAAATTTTTCTCGCCTTCGACCTCTTGCTGATTCGTAGTGCGCTGCAAACAGGCTCGGACTGGCCCGCCTGCCAACCTGCCCGAGGGCAGGTGCGCCCTTCCTACTTTTTAAGATGAAATGCAATACAAACGCTTTCGCTGAAAAAAAAAAAAAAAAAAAACTTGTCTTGCAAATTCAGAGCGAAGTTTTCTAATTGATTTGAAAGCTCCCATACCTTCCCCTCATTTTGAAGTTTCGAAAATTTTCCTCCGAGCCCGGTTTCCCTAATGTTATCGTCTAAAATTTTCCGTCTTTTGAGTTTCAATTTAGAAAAATTGCCGGGAAAAGTTCCTTCTATCCCATCTCCCCTCCCTTTCCGTAATTTTTCCCAAGATGACCAAGAAAAGCGTTTTTAAGACTCTTATTTCAAAAAAAAAAAGAAAAAAAAAATAATTTGAATTTTGACATCTTGAATTCAAATTATGTTTTTCGCAATCACGAGTGTGTGTATGTAGGCGTGTGTGTTTGTGTTTAGGGGGTATGTGTGTGTGTATGAATGTGTGTGGGGGGGATGTGTATGTGTGTGTAGGCATATGTGTTTGTGTCTGTGTGCATGCATGAATGTGTGGGTAGTTGTGTATGTGTGTGTGTGTATGTGTGGGTGTCTGTATGTATGCGTGTGTGTAATTGTTTGTATGTGTGTGTATGTGTTTGTGTGTGTGTGTATGTGCGCGTGTGTGTGTGTAGTTGTGTATGTATGCGCGTGTGTGTAGGACATGGATGCAACCTGGAGACGGCTTTCGCTATAGGAGCAGCATCGTGAGGAGCCAACCGGTCCACGGTGATGGTGCGGAGGGTAGCGGTGGGAAAATAAAATGATAGGACATCAAAAAGTCTTTTTTGAGCAATCGTGATTGCTCAAAAAAAAAAAAAAAAAAAAAGAGAGAGAGACCTTCGAATCTTCAATCAAAAAGGCTATTCTGGAACTTCGATTTCGAAAACGTTCTGGAAGAAAGTTTCGAATCGCATTTTTTTCCCTAACGTCATTAAAGATGGACGGCAATAGCGTTTTAAGATTGAAATTAAAAACAATTTCTGGAGATAATGCCACTAGATCTTCTCTCTTCATCTTCTAACATCATCGAAGTTAGTCTAAAACTGCATTTTTGAATTACATGAAGAAGTTTATTATTGTTGGTAGAGTCGGTAGGGGTTGCCGTTTGGATGCAGTTGTCTAGGCGTTTGTCAGTGAGTTTTTCTACATTTAGTTTTAATGAATTTCATACTGGAAAAGTTGAATTTCGTATAGATATATAGCAGTGCATTTTATAACATAATGACCACTTGACATCAATGTCGCCTAGAGAAAAAAATCTCTCTCAGAAGATGCGAAATCAAACCACTGGGCGACTTCAGAAATTCGGAATGTACTTATTCATTATTTTTTCTAAATTGCCGTTTTTGGCACTTGATTGAAAAAACTAGTAAAACGTGCTTTCCCCTAAAAGTTTACAAAGATGGCCTACAGTCAAGTTTTTACAATTTCAATGGGAAGTCCACAAAATCTCTCCTCTCACAAATAAACAAAAATCGTCTAAAATTGTGTTAAAAAAATTCCGGGAAAAGGTCACCAAACTCTCTCTCTCTCTCTCCACCCCCCCCCCCCCAACAAATCACAGAAAATCGCCTACAACTGTATTTTTCTGACTTTAATTCCGAAAATTTTGCAGGGAGAAGTTCCTCAACCCCCTCTCTCCAATGCCATCGAAGATTGTCAAAACTTTTGAATTTTTGGAGCTTCAATTTCGAAAAAATCGCCGGAATCGAAAACTTTTTCGAAAATGTCGTTAATGAGGGCTTTCAATTACGTTTTTAGAACTTCAGTTCCGAAAACATTCCGGGGGAGAGCCCTCAATCTCGAGTCCTTCTCCTAACGTCAATGATGACCCACTAATTTATGTTTTTGAAGTTTCAATATTGAAAATTTGAGGGTTTACTCCGAACTCAATCCCTTCCCTTTACGCTACCAAAGATGGCTAACCGAGGCCTTCGAGATAGGAAGGCCATCCAACTAGCAAATGACGTCATCGTTTGTCGATCCACAATGATATTGGGAAGTGAGCACTTCGATTAATATTTTGGTTAAATAAAACTATTTGGTTTATTTATTATTGACTTCTGTTATTTTAGTAGCATTACAAGTTCTACTCTTTCATTTGAAAACATAAAAAGGAACCGATAATCATACATTAAAAAATACACTGAGCTTAATTCATAGTATTTGACATAAAAACATTTATAAGTATTACAAAGTATTCAAATAACTAAACACGATTTTATTTTACAATCATGTTAAAACAAAGTGATAAATAAACACAGTTTTATTTTTCATTGGAAATTGTTTTTTAACTAATCGCATTTTAATTACTCGTATATTGTATTGAAACACAGTGTGACATCACGCGTTGTTTATAACAATATGCTCATGTTGAACAGCGTTACATGTAACAAGGAGGAGGGGGGGGGGGGAATTTGTTCAAAAGTTTGCATAATACTTTATAGACAGCCCCTTAATTCAATTTATGTTACAGTTTCAGAGTTCCTGAAAGCTTATTAACAGAAAACCCAAGGAGTTCAAAAAATATGTAGTTCAAGATATTTTGCCCTTTTTAAGCATAAACAAACAAGCACAGAGCATTTGGCAAAAACACGTTGTGTATCCACTGCTCAAAACTAATCTTTCGCAAGCCCAGAAGTTATGAATACCGTTAACTTAACCACAATGTGTGCATAAATATCATAAAACTTAAAGACAACAGTGAAAAAAAACCGTATATATTTTTTTAATTTACGCACAGAACCAGCTTGTTTGAATAACATTGCAGGGGCGTAGTTGGGGGGAAATGTTTGAGTATCGGACCCACGACCTCCGGCTTTCAAATCTAATCTTCTATCTCAGAACTACGGAAGCCCATCAAGGAATGTTTTTTGATCAAAATAACACATGCTAGCGTATGAAACAATTTAATCGAAACGGAAAATATAAGATTAGTTCAGTTAAAAGCCTGTTTCAATAAACTTGTTTACATATTAACTGAATATCAACACCAAGTTACGTTGCTTCTGATAGCAACAAGTATATTTGCAGAAAATTTTGACATATGTATATTGTCAGCTTGGAAAATCCATTTCGAATAAATGCGTGTACAAAGTTGAAAAAATAAAGAAACAAAAAGTTGCAAGTTAACCGTTTCAAATATTAAAGCAGTATACTAAAATTACAAATTACAGACAAAGATATCAGAAAGGAAACTGACAATTGTTCGTGTAATGGAGGAAAACGTAAGTAATCTTAACTGCATAAAATGTAAATTTGTTTATCTGAGAAAAGTACTTACCTCCGAACTTTAAAATTTATTCCATGAGACGCCCAGCTTTTTTCTTCACATGCAGGTTGTTCGGAAGCGGAAATCGCTGACTCAAATTCACTCAGCAGACACTTATATTATATATATATATATATATATATATTTTAATTGCCTCTACATTCCGGTACGTGGAAAGGATGAGATAAATCCAACAGTATTGTATTCAAAAATGTGCAGCCGAAGTTAATATTTCCTATTTCATCTATTTCAACCAGACCAAGAAGCACTATTGTTTAACTGGTAGACTGCACTGCTTTCAAAGTTTCGCGCCAAGTTCAAAGATCGACTACTGGTGGCGTAACGAAGTGGGGGGGAGGGGAGTTGTCTGGCCTGTTATCACGTGGGTCTCGGGCTAACCATCGTATTTCAAAGCTCCAATTCCCAACAATTTCCGATGGAAAGTTAAAAACCCCGTTCCTTCCCCCTACGTCATAAAAATTGGCTTACAACCGCGTTTTTGAGACTTCAATTTCAAAAAATTTCTGGAGAGGAGCCCCCATGTCTTTCTTTCCTCATCTTTCAACATCATTCAAAGATTGTCTAAAACAGCGTTTTTGGAACTCCTAACATCGAAAAGTTTCTGTTGAAAAGTTCTGAACCCCTTGTCTTCTGCTACATCATCAAAGATGGTCTGCAATTGCGTTTTTAGGAGTTCAATTACAAAAATATTTCCGGGGGTAAGCCCCCGAACCCCCTGGTTTTTAGCAACACTAAAATTGCGTTTTTGAAGCTATCATAAAACAACTGGGGAGAACTCATGTCTCTCATCTTTTCCTTCAAGAACACAAAGATAGCAAATAATTGTGATTTCGAAAATATACCCTTAAATTTAAAAAAAAAAATTCCGGAACGGGACCCCCAAACCTCCCTTTTACTTGTTAACCTCCAAATAGTCTAAAAATGCGTTCCGAACAAAAATTTTGGGGAGAAAGCCTGCAAACACTCCTTCCTTTGCGCGAATATTAAACAAAACTCAATCAATAAACAAATCCAAAACTATCTTCAAATTTTATTTACAAATGCAATTTTAGTATTTCATTATGTTCGGTACGTAAACTGGTAAAAAGAGATGCCATTTTGTTGCTCCAACCTTTCTTTTATAAGGAAAAAAAAAAAAAACAATTGAGGACCTGAATAACAACTGAAAAAATTTCACGAGTTTTCAAACGAATCAAAAGTTAAAAGGTTTAATTTAGATAATTATAAACTCTTTTTTCAGTTTTTTTTATTCTTGTGTGTGTGATACTCGAAACACTTAACTTTTATTCAAACTCTTTGAGCGAAGCACATTACACATTATTCGGGGGAAAAAAACATGCTACAAATTTTTAACTTTTTAAAAATTTTTTATTTCCATTAGTCCACCCCCCCCCCACCTTAATGAATTAAGCAATCGCCCCTCTCAACAGGATCGTCTGGATCCGCCACTGATCGCGCTTCTAAAATGATCGTCTACATCCTTTCCGCGATAACCATTGGCATGCGCCTTCAGAAAAATTGGGGTATGCGCCTTTTTGAGGACCCAGTCTGACCCTGACTGCAAATAATCAAATTCTTTTTGAACACTTTTTGCGTATAGACACCCTATTTGAGAACACATTTTTTGAAATAGATATCTCAACCCTCCTGAGAACACTTTTCAAAATACTTCTTAAGCATGGACATTTGTCTTCTCTTTTAGAACAATTTTGAAAACACTTTGGATAACGCTTTTCGGAACATGTATTTTATTCAGCATACATTTTAACGCACTTTTTAACACTTCGTGGCGCACGTATTGGTACAATTTTTAGGATTATTTTAGAACAACTACGGAGCACTCAAATATCCTTCCGGAATACCTGCTACTAGTGGTGCGACATCGATGGCAAAACATCGATGTTGGAAATTAAAACATCGATCGTTGATACATCGACCAAACTAGTATGTTGTGGCCATCACGAAACTTTCTGCTATATATATATATATATATATATATATATATATATATATATATACATATTTTTTTTTAATTTATTTTTTTTTTATTTTTATTTTTTTTCTGATCCCTCCCCATGCTTGATGAGGAAGTAATATTCCCAACAAAAACAAAACTACACATGCAAAAACTTGACGACCATTCCAATTCGCAACTCCAACGAACTATAGGGGGCACTGCAGTCACTGACTAATGGCGAACGAAAAAACTAAAACAAACGCATGTGGTAACGAAGAAAATGGTAATAAGTCTAGTAAATTTTGTTCGTATGCATGATTTTTTCGCTTTATTCTTTTTAAATTAATTTTCAAAGTCTTGTGGATATTCTGGCCCACGTAGAAAGAAATGAGAATTCAAGAAGCATTACTAAACGTCAAAGATTAATGCAAACTTCGTCGTAGTTCTAAGCAGCTATTTCCACGATGTTGAATTCGATATTTATCAATTCTTGATAAAACTAAATAATAATTGTGGCCTGACAAGAATAACAATTAATGCTAGAAAATTCAATATGACATTACAAATTATTATCGAAAGAAGATGATACTTTTTTGCCTTGCTTGGCTAGCGCTTATTGTTTTGCATTTGTAGCTGAGTTATGTCTCTCGAATTCCCGAATCGGTTAATTTAAAATTTTTCTGTTTCGATTTTTCTAATTTCTGAGCTACGATTTAATTGTGTCATGTTATGCGAATCATCAACAAAATTCTCACGGATATATGGTGGCAGTTTTCTTTTCAGTTGATTGACCATTATTTCTTTTTACTTATCGAATTCTGTAATCTTACTACCATTTTATTCCACTCATGATAAAAATTAAAAATGGTTTAACTAAAAACGCGAAATCTCGCCAAGGATACTTTGCTCGCGCAATACTAAAACTATAACCCTAAACAAATTTGGCGAAACCTTTCAGTTGAGAATAAAAGCAACAAAATAAATTCTTTCTCGGTTAAACATTTTTTATTTCGTTCCACGATAATATATTCACGAAAAATTTTTGCATACTGTCTATTCCAACTAAATGCTGCTGTAAAATATGGTTTGTTAAATTAATTTAAGATTAAAAAAAACCCATATTCTTACAAATTCACACAAAACAATAAAATTTTTACCTGGTATAACGTTATCCAAGTTTGTTAATCCAGAGTTTTCTGGTGTTAACGCGCTTTCACCATTTCTCAATGAAATCACTTTTTAGACGGAAATAATGAAAACTAACATTATTTTGAGGAGCTCGAACACTTTCTGTTGCTGAAAGCAATCCAAGACACATCGCTGAAAGCAATCCAAAACACATCGATTGCGTTAATAAATACTCACCAAACTGCCTCTGTTTAAGTCAACAGACTTACGTGAAACGCAATGTGGTAATGTTTTAGTTTTTCCGGCAGTTTTGTAAATCACCGCAAGGTAGCGTATTCGAGCGCTGGAGTTGCGAATGTATGAATTATTGCAAAAGCAAAGCAAAGAGCAAAAATTGAAAGTTATTTTAAAAGCCTTGCTTGAATTAATTAAAAATACTTTATTTGTTAACAAACATAAGATGGCAACAGTTAAAAATTTTAAATCATTGAGATCATGGCCCCACTGAATATCACATGGCCAGCGCAACAATTAAAATCACTAGAAATACGCAGACGACAATCTATTACGATTTATCTTTCTTATTGTTGCATTAATAAAGCTATTTTTATTCGCAAAAAAAAAAAAAAAAAAAAAAATAAATAAAAAGTCAACACCTCTTGGAGCGATTGGCGTCAAAATTGAACCGAAGCCTGTTTACATATGGATTCACATATATTCCAAATTTCAACCAGAACGAAGTATTACTTCTTGAGATAAGGCACTCACAATGGAAAAAAAGAACGGGTGATTGCGCTACCCCCTTTTTAGCTGTTGACACCAAAATAAAATCAGCTCTTACCCCACTAAGGGCTACTTGCCGATAAATTTTTCTTTCATTCCGTTCATTATTTCTTGAGATACAGCAGTCACAATTGACGACAAAAAACGTTATATAGCTCAACCCCCGTTTGAGTTATTGACACCAAAATTGAATCAGCACCTGTTCCTGTTAATGGCAACGCATGGATCAAATTTTGTTTGATTCCGCCAGTTACTTCCTGAGGAATAGCACGCACGCGCAACTCAAAAAACGTCCCATTGCTCCACCCCCCTTGGAGGAATTCGCGCCAAAAACCAATGGGCACAAGTTCACATAGCGGCACATATGTGTACCAAATTTCGTTCGATTTCATGCGGTAGTTTTTGCTGTAGAGCGGCCACAAAAAACTGGTCACACAGACGTGACACACATACACACGCACATACACACAGACAGACAGACATTTTCCAAACATAGTCGAAATGGACTCAGTCATAGATCTTTAAAAGGGATAGATAGGCCTTTCTCCTACAGCGCAGCGTATTTCGCTTGGAGAAAGTGGGGTCATCATGATTCTGCCGAGAATCACGTGATCAAGGGACATCGTGTCTCCCTCTTCTCGAGCAGCAGTGATATAACCAGGGCTGCGGAGTCGGAAGGAAAATGACCGACTCCGACCCCGACTCCTGGATTTTGAAACGCCCGACTCCGACTCCAACTCCGACTCCGACTCCGGATTAAAAAAAAATAATTGTATTTTTTCAACTCCCTCGCTCTCTTCAGGGGAAGGGGGAAAACCTCTAAACAGAGATTGAAATATTAATTCCTTTTTATGAAAATTTCGCATTTTGTTTTTTATTGTAAACCTAAGACGCATACAACGTTAGAAATTCAATTTAAAGATCAAATTTTCCAATAGTTACGAGTTAAAAAGTGAGATGACTTAAAAATCCCCTTTAAAAAATTTGAAAAGGATTATCTGTAATTTGCCCCCCTTTAATGTTTAGCAAATAGATATTGATCAAATCGTGTGCTTTCAATTTTTTAAAGCTGTAACTTGAGAGAAAAAAAGCTTTTTTTTCTAAATCCAAGTTCTTGAGAGGGGGTGGTTCGCCCCGGGTGACACCCATCTGGTAGATGACACCCAAAGTTAATTTCAGAGTTTATAAAAAATACAAATACTTTAATTCTGAAAATTTTTGCGAATATATTTTAAATTATATTTTATCAATAAAATTTCAACGAAAATAGGGCACATATACGTCAGGAGCTAATTTTACACAAAATGCGGCGGTATATAAATTTGTACGAATAGCGATTACTATACCTATATTTCTTCTTCGCTAAATTTTTAATTTAAATTTTATTGGCTGCTTTGAATTAACCTTAATATGAAGATTTTAAGATTAACTGCAATTATTGAGTGTTGTAATCAAGAAATCATTTACACTTATTTTGTTCCATACTTTTTAGTGAGAACCAAGCTTATAGAAATAGTCTTAATAAAGAAAAAAACATTAGATTATTTCATCGAATCTTTTGGATTCGTACTTTCGCGCCAGAACTTCTTTAAATTTGCCGTTTACCCTTAAACGCTTCAACCTTAGCTACTGGCCTCAATTTACTAATTTGTTACGTTTCTTTTACTATTTTATAATTGAGATCGAACAAAACACTATATTTCTATTTTTATTTGAAAGTGATTACTTGAAAATGTTAGGCAACAAAACCGTTTGCTGACAGTTGCTATTAGTTAAGTTAAAAAGCAAGCAAACTAGGGGACAGCTACAGAAAGTTCGATAAGCACTCAAGCTAGCTGATTGCCATAGTGGCAGTTATTTCCTTATTAGTATCTTTTTATACATGTAATCGAACCAATTGGTAGTCCGTTTTTAAAAAATGCAAGGAGAGTCAGGGAAAAGGAAAGAAAAAAAGAAACCCGGAGTCGGAGTCGGCATGTTTTCTAACGACTCCGACTCCAACTCCTTTACCCCAAAATCAGTCCGACTCCGACTCTTCGACTCCGACTCCACAGCCCTGGATATAACAATGCGAAGCGTCGTTAAAAGTCTAGGATTGTCTGAAGATTTTCATTATACTGTTACAAATTCTGTAAATAGTAATTATTGTAGGAACGTAACCTGTAAATAGTTTCCCGTATTGAATATACAACCCCTTTTTCATTCGGCTAAAGTATACGACCCCTATTTTCTTTCTTTTCATTGATAACGGTCTACTACTTTACAGAAGCGTGTGGAATATTTGAGAAATTTCTTTTCGGTGTATTTAAGCCGTTAGCGATGGATAAACAGTTTAGTTTCGATTGATATTCCGAACTGAGTGCATTTTTGCTCTGTTTATAGCGAGGCATTTCGCTGTGTTGTTTTCGTATTTGGAAGTAAATACGTGTGTAAACGTTGAGTTTACGGTGTTGTGTGATAATTGCTTAATTGCTGATGAATAATTTAGCAGTTGTTGACGATCTTTCCTGTACATAGTGTAAATAAATTTCCTGTGCTTTTATCAAGAACTGTGTTTTCATTTCAAGAAAGTGGAAGTCGCACCGAATCCGTTACAATTTGGCGCCCAACGTGGGGCTTCTTCTGGACTTTCTTGCAGTAAGTGTGACGTTGGACATTTTTTCATAAAGACCTTTTTTGAATTAGGACTTTATTTTTATGGCGATTACTCGCGCAATGGATGAACAATTAAAACAACTTCTTGACGCAATCACCTCTGTGAAGAGTGATATGGTGGCTAATCAAGAACAATTAAAAAGTGACTTGACTGCAAGTTTGGCAGCTAATCAAGAACAATTAAAAAAAAATGATATGGCAGCTAATCAAGAACAATTAAAAAATGATATGGCGGCTAATCAAAACCAATTGAAAAGTGATTTAACGGTGCTGAAAAATGACCTAGTTTCTAACCAAGAGGAAATTAAAAACGATCTTACTTCGGTAAAGACTGTGATGGAAAATAAATTTAATGAGATAGAGCATCGAGTTGATGCTATTGAAGGAAAGTTTGAGGCAGTTGAAGGCCGATTCATCGCAGTGGAAAATAAAATCGAAGAGAAATTTGAAGAAAAATTAAGTTCCGTTGAAGGCCGATGCAATGCTGTAGAAAATAAACTGGAAGAAGAAGATAGAAAATTTCATCAACTTAAAGAAGACATCTTTAAAGACCTGGAAAGGAGATTGGCGACCGCGGAAAGCAGCTCTGTACAGTTTGGCGCTCCCACATCGGTTGCTCGACCGTCCATTAAACTTGCCACATTTGATGGGAAAACTTCGTGGCAGGTTTACAAAACTCAGTTCATGATAGTGGCGGAAGCGAGCGGATGGGACTCTGCTACCAAGGCCTGCCATCTTGCAGCATCCCTGAGAGGTGACGCAGCGGACATTCTTCAGACCCTTCCGGACGGCCAGCGCCTGGATTTCGCCGCCCTCACATCTGCGTTGGAGCTTCGCTTCGGTGGGAAGTGCCAGAAAGATTTCAGCCGACTCCAGTTGAAGTCCCGTTTCCAGAAAACCGGGGAAACCCTGCAAGAGCTTGCGGCGGACATCGAGAGACTGTCTCATCTTGCTTTTTGCGACTGCCCTGCGGATGTTCGAGACAACCTGGCACTCAATTACTACATCGACGGGGTTCGAGATCCGGAAATCCAGAAAGCTCTACGGATGGCGGATGTCAAAGACCTGAATTCTGCTGTTGTGTATGCGATGAGATACGAGGCCGCCCAAGAAGCTACCCGTGTGGATCGCCATCTAATCCGGACTCAGGAAGCTGATGAGTCTGATTCCAGGTCGTCCCACCTCGCTGAACTCGAGAGACAACTCGGTGACTTGGCAAGACATCTGAGCAGCATAACAGCCCAAAAGAAACAAGAGCAGAAGTGCTGGAAATGCGGTAGTGAAGGACACCTGCGAAGGAGTTGTCCGGCTCGTCAAGCTACGCGAGGGAAGGAAATCACCCCCACCAGAGCTCTGCAGATTTCCTCTTCTAGTAGTGGCAGTGATGGACTTTTCATTTACGCACATGTAAATGGGAACCCCTGCAGACTGATTGTCGACACTGGAGCCAATGTGACAATCATTAGGACAGATGTGGCTTGTGAATTTGGATTGAAACTGCTGTGGACATCGCCACGCGTAAGTCTCCAGACTGTGACAGGTGACAAGATCGAGATTGACGGTAAAGTGGACCTGGAAATAGTGTTTGGGAATGCCACCTACCATCATACGGCATTCGTCGCTAATATCACGGACCCCTTCATTCTCGGATTGGACTTTTTGAAGAAATATGACTTCACTCTCGACTTCAAGACTAATGAGCTGCACTCGATGAGAGAAGACATAGCCGTTTTCCCTGCAGAAAGTGATGTAAAATCCGCTCATCAAATAATAGCCCAAACAGATTTATCGATTCCCTCAAGGTCAGAATCATTAATACCTGGCTCCATTGAAGAAAGCAATAGTTTTCGATTTGGACTCACTGAATACCCTAACCTAAGCAATAGCCTAAAAGGAGTGCTGGTAGCATCTACGCTTGTGGACCTTTCTAAAGATGTAATTCCTGTGAGAGTCGCCAACGTGAGTGAAAGGCCAAGGAATATCCGAAAAGGTGAAGTGTTGGCAACTTGTACTCCAGTAAACTGCATCATTAGAAGAATCAATTCCCCCGAGACTGTGTCTTCCGAGTCCTTGACATCGAAGTTAATTGGGAGTGCACCATTAACGAAAGATCAAAGAACTGCTGCGGAACAATTGGTGGACGACTTCAAGCATCTGTTTTCATCTACATCGGAGGATGTGGGCCGGACGAATTTAACGCAGCATAGGATCTACACTGGAGAACACCCCCCTATTAAACAGCATCCAAGACGACTACCGTTCGCCAAGAAGGAAGAGGTTGAGACCCTCCTGAAGGAGATGAAGGAGAATGATGTAATCGAACCTTCATCCAGTCCTTGGGCCTCTCCCATCGTTTTGGTCCGAAAGAAAGATGGCTCCACCAGATTTTGTGTCGATTACCGACGGCTGAATGAAATCACCAAGAAAGACAGTTACCCTCTTCCACGGATAGACGACACCTTGGACACTCTTTCTGGACACAAGTGGTTTTCGACCCTGGACTTGAAGAGCGGCTACTGGCAGGTTGAGATACACCCTGAGGACCGAGAAAAGACAGCGTTTACAACTGGACAAGGCTTATGGCAGTTTAAAGTGATGCCCTTCGGCCTCTGCAATGCACCAGCTACGTTCGAGCGTCTTATGGGGACAGTGTTAAGAGGACTTTCTTACGAATCCTGTCTGGTCTACTTAGACGATATCATCATCGTGGGACGCAGCTTCGAAGAACATCTGGCAAATCTTAGGAAGGTGCTGCAAAAGCTTAAGGAAGCCAATCTGAAGTTAAGCCCGTCCAAATGTAATTTGTTCCGCCGGGAAGTGAACTACCTTGGTCACATCATCTCTTCCGGGGGTGTACAAACCGATCCAGAGAAGGTATCTGCGGTCAAGGGTTGGAGTCGTCCCGAAAACATCCATCAGCTGCGAAGTTTCCTGGGGCTCTGCACGTACTACAGGAAGTTTGTGAAGAGTTTTTCCAACATTGCACGACCTTTGCATAAGCTGACGGAGAGCAAGCAAAAGTTTGAATGGACCAAAGAATGCGAAGATGCATTTCTACGACTGAAGGAGGCTTTAACATCAACGCCTATCCTCGCCTATCCTCAGCCTGAAAAATCCTTTATCCTGGACACTGATGCGAGCAACGAGGGCATCGGAGCTGTTTTATCCCAAGAAATTGACGGAAATGAACATGTCATCGCTTACTGGAGCAAATGCTTATCAAAGTCGGAGCGAAACTACTGCGTCACCAGAAAGGAGTTACTGGCCATAGTGAAAGCTGTAGAACACTTCCATCATTACCTCTACGGCCGAAAATTTCTGCTTCGGACAGATCATGCCTCATTAACTTGGCTTTTGAACTTCAAAAATCCGGAAGGTCAGATAGCCAGATGGATACAGCGGCTCCAGGAATATGACATGGAGATCAAGCATCGAAAAGGGTTATCTCACGGTTATGCCGACGCTTTATCAAGGAGACCCTGTCCTGAGAACTGCCACTATTGTTCCCGAATCGAGAAACAGTATGGAACGACTAGCCCTACCGTCTATCAGGTGACAGTGACTCCAACATCATCAGAACCTGATCCATGGAGTGATGACCAAGTTCGAAAAGATCAACTTGAAGACCCCGACATAAAACCAATTTTAGAGTTCATGGAAAGTGACAGTCGACGCCCTAGCTGGCATGACGTTTCCATCTTCAGTCCTGCAACAAAAAGATACTGGGCTTTATGGAACTCACTCCATTTACGGAACGGCGTGCTACACCGGAAATGGGAATCTGACGACGGCAAGACATCTAGGTGGCAGTTACTACTTCCCCGATCCAGGATTTCAGATGTTCTGAAAGAAATACATAGTAGTGCGACTGGAGGACATTTTGGTGTCTTGAAAACCCTCAATAAAGTTCGGGAGCGCTTCTTCTGGAGCAAGGCGAAGGATGACGTGGAGAAGTGGTGCCATTCTTGTGACGCCTGTGCTGCTCGTAAAGGACCGAAGAAGAGAAGCAGAGGGAAGCTACATCTGTACAACGTTGGAGCTCCTTTCGAACGAATTGGGATCGACATCCTGGGTCCTCTACCAAGAACTGCTGATGGGAACAAATACATTCTTGTTTCCATCGACTACTTCACCAAATGACCGGAAGCATATCCCATTCCAGATCAAGAGGCTACCACCGTAGCAGAGACTCTAGTCCAACATTGGATCTCGAGATATGGAACACCTTTGCAGATTCATTCCGATCAAGGGAGGAATTTCATCTCTGCTGTGTTTAAGGGCCTATGTCAAATTTTCGGAATTGAGAAAACTAGGACAACACCACTACACCCACAATCGGACGGCATGGTGGAGAGATTTAACCGCACAATCCTGAATAATCTCTCACTTATGGTCTCCAAAAATCAACAGGATTGGGACAAGAAGCTGCCTTTGTTCCTACTGGCCTACCGCAGTGCTGTCCACGAGACTACCGGATATGCCCCATCTCAGATGCTCTTCGGACGAGAGCTTCGGCTACCTTGTGATCTCGTCTTCGGTCGTCCTCCGGATGCGCCTTCATCGCCTGAGGAGTACATCCAGGATATCCAGGCCCGGTTGGAAGACGTTCATAACTTCGCACGAGAGCGAATCAACATCGCGGCGGAGAAGATGAAGACCCGATACGACACAAGGTCTACTGGACATGAATTCAACGATGGCGACAAGGTTTGGTTATGGAATCCCATCCGACGGAAAGGTCTTTCACCCAAATTGCAGTCGCATTGGGATGGACCCTACAAAGTCGTTAACCGACTAAATGACGTCGTAGTGAGGATCCAAAAATCACCTAATGCAAAACCTGGGGTTGTACATTATGATCGGTTAGCCCCATACTATGGCCATAGTTCATGAGTATTACGTAAACAACCATGGTTGATAACATAAAAGTTGTAGATAATTTTTGCTTTTAATGTTTAGTAATATTTATTGTTATTATTGTGTTTTCTGTATCTGTTAGTTATTAATTAATGTGTATATTTGTAAACTTGTGATAGAAGTTTGGCACCCTTTCTGGGGATTGTACTGCCCGGGACGTGCAGTCCTTAGGAAGGGGGCAATGTTACAAATTCTGTAAATAGTAATTATTGTAGGAACGTAACCTGTAAATAGTTTCCCGTAATGAATATACAACCCCTTTTTCATTCGGCTAAAGTATACGACCCCTATTTTCTTTCTTTTCATTGATAACGGTCTACTACTTTACAGAAGCGTGTGGAATATTTGAGAAATTTCTTTTCGGTGTATTTAAGCCGTTAGCGATGGATAAACAGTTTAGTTTCGATTGATATTCCGAACTGAGTGCATTTTTGCTCTGTTTATAGCGAGGCATTTCGCTGTGTTGTTTTCGTATTTGGAAGTAAATACGTGTGTAAACGTTGAGTTTACGGTGTTGTGTGATAATTGCTTAATTGCTGATGAATAATTTAGCAGTTGTTGACGATCTTTCCTGTACATAGTGTAAATAAATTTCCTGTGCTTTTATCAAGAACTGTGTTTTCATTTCAAGAAAGTTGAAGTCGCACCGAATCCGTTACAATACTTATGGGAGAAATCTCTATATGTGTGAATCTGAGATTTTCTAGCGAAAGAGGGTTTGATGAATGCGATGCTGGTGCCAATTTTATTAAAAAATAAAGACATAGTGGACTTTCTGAGTAACAGAAATCTTTCTTTCTGCTAAACGCAAAAAAAGTTCCCAGCAGAGTCGAAATTAAGAATATTTTAAGCAATTTATTGTAGATGCCGAGCATTATATTAAATCACTAAAAACAAGCGATGGAAAATTAATTATAGTATGTACTCGAAAAACTGGATTTTAAAGTTTCCTAATTTCTATGAAAAGTGTGCTGGGAACATATGAAAAGTATGTAGGTGCCCGAATTCCAGTTCTAAACTGCGTAATGACTTATAAGCTTACTCAGGATCACTTTGAAACTTTTTTCAGTGCGATCAGGTTGTGAGGGGGGATTCAACAATAATCGTCGGACAATTTCGAAGTGCGAAAAAAAGATTATTCATTCATACGGAAATTAAGGAGTTCAGTTCTTTAAATTGCGCTGATTTTGACAAATTTCAAATGCTAAGATTAAATTTGAAGCGTAACAAAAATGCTTTGAAAGAAAGCCTTTTCTTCCGATTCCTTTGACGACGATTTGGAAAATTCAGAAATCATCTCAATTAACATGACGCAGTATATTAATGATGTTTCTGACTACGCTGGATTTTTTGTCCGGCAAGTGCACTCTGTTGTGAACTGCGACGACTGCAATGCAGTCTTAACTACAATAAACCAAAAAATAGGCATAATAAAATTTAAGAATTTTGAGACACATTCAAGTATGATAACTTATTGCAAGATAGCAACCATTGAAATATGTACATTTGTGAAAAACAACTTTGCCAGAATGTGAAAAAGTTTTGGGAGTAAAACACAAAAATATAATGTTACTCATGAAGCCACAAGAGTTATGAGAAAAATTTCTAATTCCGTTTTTCTAAGTTTAAATAAGCATATGTTGGAAACAGAAGCAGCAGATTTTCTCGTTAACAAGTTTATAAAACTTATCGTTACTAAATATTGAAGCGTTAGAATGTATCGCGCAGTCAATTCAAACAATGAAAATAATTCACAAAGACCAATAAGTAGGAAAGTGACAAAATTAATATTGTTGAGGGACAATAATCACTAGTTTTCTTCACCCTCGAGTTTAAATTGTAAAATTATCATATCCTGTAGGACGAAAAAAAAAAAAAAAAGAAAAGAAAAGAAAGAAAAATTGGGGAGAGGGCGGAAGTCAAATGACCATTCAAGCAGTTTATAATTGCAAATGAATTTATTTTCTGAGTACTTTAAAAATAAAAAACTGAAGTTGCTTAAAAATCAGGAACAAACCAAAGTTATTTGTTTGGCTAATAGAGTGTTGGTGCGAAACGCATGCGAATCTTAGAATATTATTTAATTGAGTTAATTGATATTCGATACTATTTACATTTGTATTTCTACTTGGTTTATGGTTTTAGATAGGGTTTTATGTTAAATTGCTACACTGGCGTCAAAAGTTGTGGGAAAAAGCACGCATTGAAACCATTTATCTGTATTTGAAAAATTTGATTGAAATAAAAGAAAATTTATAAGGTCAATTTTTGTTCAAGATTAAGCACTTAAAAAAAAGTTTAAATAGCTTGTGCGCCTGCTTCAAAAGTTATGATTGGGAAAATATCTAATGGACCATTCTATGAAAAGGCTGTCATTTTGTCCCGCATTTCATTGAAAAGTAATAACTTAAAAAGTAACAAAGGACATTTTTCGCAAAAGTACAACAAATACATTTGCGATTTCTTAATGACAAAAAAATTGTTACCTTTTTTAATTATTACTTTTAGTGAAAAATATGAGGTGTTACGTGAGGGACAGAGTGTTCCCTTTTTCTTTAATAATGGGTTAAATGCTTTAATTTAACCCATGCTTAAAGGGGAATTCAACCCATGGGGTATAACCCACGCTTTAAGAATTTTACCCATGGGTTAAATGCTTTTAATTTCTCTTAATTGTGCAAATGATCGCGGCGCAAAGTGATTCTCTTCGATAGGGGAAACAGTTTCTTATGAGAGGTGGTGTCCCTTGATCACGTGATGTCCAACGGGGGATGTTGACGCGCGCTCTGAGGAGAAAAGTGGGGAGAAGGCACATCTATTCTATTTTAAGATCTATGGACTCAGTACACCTCAAAACGTTCGAATCCGTCAAAATTCGAAATTCGAAAATTTGCACGAATCCAATACTTTCTTCTATAGATTAGATATAGAAGAAAGTAAAAACATCGATGTTTCCAAACATCGATGTTTTAAAACATCGATCTTTTTATCAATATTTAACATACATTTTTTAATATACTACTTGCTAGAGATGATAATCTCTAGCAAATGTTTCTCAATGGATCAGGGAATTCGTTTGGCATTGCGTCTAGTTTAAGCAATACAAAAGAATACGAACCCCGAGAATATATTGAAACTACTGAACTGCAAATCATGAATACAATTTCATAGGAATAATTTCGCAACATCTTGGTACTATAATAAGACAAAAAATGATAATAAGACATGCAACAATTAATACAAACTAGTTAAATTTGCGAAAAAATATATCATAGCACTTACAGTCAGTTGTACGATGAGAAAGAGTTGTGCAAATTATATTAAAAATACATAATTAATTCTGAAAATTATTATTAAGAGCAAAAAATACGTTTTGTACTGTTAGTGCTATATAATTAAACACAAATTGTGAGCAATTGAGGGACGGCTTGTTGGGGTAGACGCAGTGTAGGATAAAAGTGAGAGGGTCATAACACGCCCCCCCAAACCCGCAACAGTATTTGAATGTTTGCTCGAAAAAATAAAAAACTTGATCGAAATCGTAAGAAGTGTATACAAGGAGGAGGGGGGATCATGGGGGTCATGACCCCCTCCTCCAATCAAAATCTGCGACAATACTTTGTCATCTGTTTCAAGGTTCATTGCATTTGAGTAGTGAAAATGACTGCTTGAAAAAAAAAAAAAAAAAGCCGGACCGAAACCATAATAAAAAACAGTAAAGAGTTCTCGATTTTTTTGAGGGGGGGGGGTATTAACTGTCACTTCTCTATTTATAGCATACACTGTTAAAAATGGGTATTCAAAAATAATGAAAATTTACTCATTTTTGAATACTTTCATTACTCAATATAGCTCCGAATCAATAAGGTTCAATTTTGAGAAACACATGTACTCATTTTTTTGAGTACATTCTGGTAATCAAATATGAGTATACATTTGTTTCAATTATAAACACATTCATTAATTAATAATGAGTTTTTAGCTCAGTTATATGTACTCATTTTTGAGTACATTTTTGAATCAAATATGAACACATTCATTAATTAATAATTAGTTTTAGCTCAGTTATATGTATTCATTTTTGAGTACATTTTAAAATCAAATATAAATACATTAATTAATTAATAATGAGTTTTTAGCTCAGTTATATGTACTCATTTTTGAGTACATTTAGAAATCAAATTTAAACTCATTCATTAATCAATAATGAGTTTTTAGCTCAGTTATATGTACTCATTTTTGAATACATTTAGAAATCAAGTATAATGGCTTATTTCAAATACATGAATTGGGTCAGCTCACTTTTGAAAACATTTTGAATTCACATTCTAAGTATTGCCATGCACTTTAGTGCAATTATCATTTCAGTCATTCAAAAGTCCATAAAAATTTTTGAGTAAAGTAGTGTGAAAATAAGTGAATTTTGTGTTCCATTTTTTTAAATGCATAATGTAAAAAAAATTCCGTAAAAATTACGGTTTTTTACCGGCAGCTGGGTTGGTTGTGCAAAACTGTAAAATTTTCGGAGAATACCCCTCAATAGAATGGTGTTTTACTATACAAGGCCAAATTTTTTCCCATAAAATTTACAGAGGGGCCGTAGTAGCCCGATCGGTAGAGTGTCGGATTCGGAGCCGGAGGGCCTCGGGTTCGAACAACGCCCCCTATATCTGGAAGGCCTGCTCACGGGCGAGTCACGTGGTCAAAATGAGGCCAGTTTCTCTCGCGCCGTGACTTGACGGAAATCGGTCGGGAAAGCGCCGTGCGTACAATGTAACACGAATTTAAATATTAAATAAAAAAAAAGGTGACGCATATCTTTTTCAATTAAATCACCAATCTAATAGAATAGACAGCTTATTTCTCCTTCACCTCACAAAATCACTTATTTTACTAATTTTATAAGTGAAACTTGTGCGTTTTCCAGGGCAGAAAATTAATCTTCAAATTTTACTTTCACACGTTTTCAAAATTTCAAAAAGACATCGGGGGGTTGGGGAAACTTGTACCGTAAATAATTATAAAATTATTTAGAGCGTACATTTTTTTCATGTAGGGTTATTAATAAATGAGAAATATTTTATTGAGTCTTGTTTAATTTGAAGTTTCCAAGTTTCTTTTTTTTGAAGAAATAATTATCTCTGATTTTTCAACTTAATCTGCTTTGGTAAAATGTTCTTTTGCTATAAATATCAAAATAGGCAATTAGTTGACTTTTGGGTGGAACTATACAGCTTTGGCAAATTAGTATAACTTCTTCAAAAGGAAAATAAATAAGTTGAGCCTACACATAAGTAAATAAATATTCCTAATATATTTTAAACAAAATATCTGTGAACAAATAAATGACTTAATTGTTTAAAGAGATTTTGCTTTTGTTCATATTGATGTAATTTTGTACTTTCACACAAGTAATCCTTTCTTGTAGAAAAAGTTCTGAAAAAAATTGAAAAAAAAAAAAAAAAAAAAAAAGGAATGCTTAGCATATGTTATGCTTTCAACTAGCTTATGAATGTGATACTCAAATAAAGACAATATTTTAAGCACAGTAACTTTTATTTGCACATGATAACACATACATCACATAAAAAACACCTATTACCATTTATGTTACACATGAGGTCAAACAAGAGCTAACACTCAAATTATTTAGCTATTAGGAACTCACAATCAAAAACATGAAAAATTAAGAATCAAGTACTAACAGTTCACACTACATATGCAGAGGTGGTGGTCTACTATTTTACACTCATAAAGCACGGTTTAATTTAATTGACTCTTTTCTTTTTTATATACAGCATCAATAATGATTAATAATAATTAAATTTTAATTGATAAAACTTAAAATTATTAAATAAAATAGTTTTTTTTTTCTAAGGGTTTAAGAAGATGTTCATTTCTCTTTGTACAATACATTAAGAAACTTCATTGTCCATAACTAATTAGAAATTAAAATTCTGCACACTTTCACAATCAGGGTTGCTAATCAATTTTGCAAGAAAAATTCCCTATGATTTCCCTGCATGAAAATGAAACATTATAAACAAGCGGACACTGATATTTGAAAAAGAACATAAATATCTTGATAATTTCACCACAGGTTTTTAAAAAAAAATCTAAATAAGTAAGGGAAAATAAATAAGAATTCATAATAACTGAAATAATAGCATGGTGATTGAATATACTCAACTTTTTACTCAAAAAAAAAAAAAAAAACTTCTTTTGACCATTCATTACATGGACCTAAAAGTGTGTAAGTGATCCAGAATCAAGATTATTGACGACTAATTTCATACACTCAAAATTATCATGAAATTCAAGAATCTATTTTTATGATGAATATTTTAATATTTAACTTGAAAATAAAAACTGAAGCAAAATTGCCATTTTTTATTTTACTTTATTAATATTATCATTATAATTATTACTAGTAATTTATTTGTTTTTTGGTGGTTTATATATTAGGAAATTGATTTTCGCAACTTCAATTTAAGAAGAAAAAAATTCCCTGTATTTTCCAGGTTTTTGAGGAAATTTTTGAAATTCGCTGGATGGTCAGTTCTTTATATATATATATATATATATTTGAATTCCCTATGTTTTCCCTGTTTCTTCAGGTTTCCCTGTGGCGTGGCAACCTTGACAATAATCTGCAATGTACATCACAGTGTTTCCACCTATTCCCTAGGTTGTAATTTAAAAATAGTTTAGGATAATTCAGTCAAACTTTTACATTTTAAAAGATAACTCATAGAAACAATATAAAATTGCTTATTTATTTAGTGTGGACAATTTACGTGCATCTTTCTTAAATTTTTTCAGTGTATTTTTTTCTTTTTGATCTTTTTTCATTTTTTGAAGAGAATCATTTTGTTTTTTGCAAAAGTTGTTCAAAAATATATTAATGAAAACCCATACAATTTGTTTTACAAGAAACAGAGAATCATGACTCTCACATTCATCGATACCTAGAGAAATATCATTTTCATCCAGTACATCAAGAGTTAAATATTTTACAACCTTTCTGTGATTTTGACAACTGATAAAATTTGATTCAAAATGTGTTGACAACAATTTGTTTACAACTGCATATGTGAATTGAGAAACACAAACAACTTCGGGATGTGGGTATTTCAACCCCCCTCTGTCTAATTTTGATATCCAATCATTGTTTACATCTGTGTCAAGGGGCTTATCAATGCATAAAGTTGATCGACATTGTTCACACTTTAGTTTCAATAGAACTTTATGAGCTGCATATCCACTAATGTATGTTAAAATTGGCAAACTCGATTGAGTACTTACCATTTCTTCCGGAGTGATTAGAAAACCATTAAAAAAAGGATATGAATCTGAGCTATCTTCATCTTCATCCCAATGTTTGTCCTGAAAAAAACTTAGTAACAATTCTCCACAACTTTTCGATTTTAACACAAGGGGTAAAATTGTTAGCATTCTCAATTTTGTTTCAGTGTCATAAATTTGACGTATACTGACATTGTAATTTGACCCTGCCAATGTACGGTAAGACCCAAATCTGTCTTCTAATGAGTCTGTTTGTATTTTCCCTGGTAAAAAATAATCGAAATTTAAAGTTTTAAAACAGTACTCGGCAAGAGCAAGCATAGCTTTTGTAGTATGGCTTATGGCTAGATGGGTTTGCTTTGTTAATCCACCACTTGTACAATTCATTTCCTCCCATTTGTCTAACCAATTAATAAAGTTAGTTAAGAACTTATACTGAGCTGTGTCAGTATTTGGTGTGAGAGGCGTTTGGAACTCATCCCTTTTATGCTCACCCTTATACAAAGTTTTCACATTCATTATTGACCACCACTTGCAAAGAATCTGAATGTAGTCTGTAAAAATATGAACGGAATCAAATGAACGGAATCAAAAGAAAAATAGAAATATTTTCCTGGACTTCCAGGATAATCATACCTAACCCGCGACTCAAGGGGAGAGGCAAACATACTAACGGCCTTTTTATTAATAGCATTATTGTCAGTGGCTACTGATATGACATTAAACCCTATGGCAGCTAAACCAATCAAGATTTTTTTTATATATGAATGGAAATCGTCAGCATCTATGCTACGGACTGGCAAAATATGTGCCACATCTTTGTACGGAGACAATAAACTTTGGATCATAAATGTGAAAGCACTGGATGCAGCATTTGAGTCATTGTGGGACATACCAAATATTTCACTCTTTAGAAGTCTCATCGACTTTTCATCGAAGAATTCTGCTTCATGAAGAATGTCTTCTTTGCGAAAATGTAATTCACATACCTAAGGAATAGAAAACTCATCAATAAAAAAACATATGCAAAAAAAAAATATTGAATATTACGAAAAGCGTTTAACTGAAAATGATAAAACTCAACGATATTGAACTGTATTTTTCTACTTAAAATCGGGCAGATAGGTGCAGAAAAAGATTTTAAAAAATCTTTCTGCAATAATAATTATCTGTCATCTTATAGATATGCGACAGGCGTCTCAGCATTGCATTGTTTACCTGATATCGAATGTTGCATAATTTTTAAAATTGCATCATTGTTTAACAAAATTATTCAGGGGTCGATCCAGCGCCAAATTGGGGCCGCTTTGCTGCCCCTTCACAAAATTCCGCATGGCAGAAACGGCCCCATTCACAAAATTCCGCGTCGCAGAAGCGGCCCCATTCACAAAATTCCCCATCGCAGAAGCGGCCCCATTCACAAAATTCCCCATCGCAAAAGCGGCCCCATTCACAAAATTCCCCATCGCAAAAGCGGCCCCATTCACAAAATTCCGCGTCGTAAAAGCAGCTCCTTCACAAAAATTTATAAAGAGGCAGCCTTTCGGGAGCCTCTTCCACCTTCCCCCATCTTATCTTTTTGCTTGCTGCGTGAGGTGTTTTTGCTTGAGAGCGTCAGAGGGGGGACGGGAGAGGGACACTTGTGATTGGTAGCTTGTTTTCAGGAAAATCTTAAATTTTACTTTGATTACGCAATATATATTTAGCATTAATTTGTGTTGAGTTTCAAAATCCAATTCTAAAATAACTTTACTTAAAATAAAATTATTTTACATGCTGTTTTTATATTTTTATTTGTTTTGAAGATCTTGATTTCCTTACATCAGCCATGGTAAACGAATTTTTCGCATTTTTGATGTTTACTGTACCTTGTTAAGAGGCAAACAAATAAAATTTCTTATATATTTATTAACATCATTAAATTGCAAAGTTTTAAACGAAATACCTACTCTGTAAGAACGTCAAAAGTCAAAAAATTAAACGCTGAATGCTGGTGCAGTATTATTTTGGGTTTTAATTACTTTTAAGTTTTTCAAACACATACATGGAATCTTTAATGAGTATTTCACTTCTGTGTTAAGAAATATGTGATATCTTTGAGTCTGTTCATATTGTATTTATTAGGAGTTATCATTACGTTCAGCAGCATGTGCAATTTTCATTGCTCTTATTAAAGTATTTGAGAGGGGCAAACAGGAAATCTGTTGTGAGACTTTCACCTTAAGAAAGTGTGCCTTGCATATGTATATTTGTAAAAAGCAATAAATGTAATGTATGTGTCAAATTACGAATAAAATGTTAAGGGTCTTACTTCCCCCCTCCCCCAGCGCATTTTCTCTTGACAGCTTTCAGGTATTCTTCAAGAACTTGCAATCACCCCTGAAACCTGTCTAGGGCTTTTCTATAACGATACGACAGCTAAAAATGCTTTAATATAATCTTTTCCAAGAAAAAAATCACGAGGTCTTTTTTACAAAAATAAAGAAAATTCACAAAAATATTTTGCTTTTTCACAAAAATAACGAAATTTCACAAAAATATTTTGCCTTTTCACAAAATGGGGACCCAAAAAATAAAACCTGGATCGACCCCTGTTATTACTTAGCGAAAAATAATTATGTTTCACTTTCAAATATATTTTGTTGATATGATCAACTATATTTGTTAGAACACCAGTGACATAGCACGGGGGGTCCAGACCTTTCTCCTAAAATGAGTAAGAAAATTCAAAAATAAAAGTGTCCACTCTTTTAATATTTTCCTATCGCATGCATAAGATATGGAAATCAAATCTGAGCGCATACATTCCCCAACTCTTAAATTTTGTTATAAAAAACAAGTTTCACAAAAAAAAAAAAGAAGACGTAATTGGGTTGTGCTTTTCCTATGAAAAAATGCCAAATGTCTTCGAAGAAGAGCAGCGATTTGGATTAAAGATGCATCAAGTTTAAAATAGAAAATTTTTGAACTATTTTATGAAGTGTAAATGCATTTCCATTTAACATAGTAAATTTATTTATATATTAAGTATAATTATCAATTTAATTTAAAATAAATAATAAACCATTTCAAAAAAAGCAAAAAAATAAATAAATAAAATAATATAGTAAATGGGTAATTTGCTTTATGTTTGTCTGCAAGTAAAAACTGATGTTTATTATTATTAGTTGCTTTCTGTTATTTACTTTATTACTTTTCATTCTTTCATATTTTATTTTCATATTGGTATGTAGGTTATATAGACCGCTGAGCAAACTCTTGTATTTAGATATCATAGCTACTTTATCATTATTAGCTGCATTCTGTTCATTACTTTATTATTTTTCATTCTTTCATATTTTATTTTCATATTGGTCCCCCGACACGACGACGCTTGGATATATTACTGCTATTATTTGTAAGGCAATTTATCAGAAACCTCAAAAGTCGATAAATATTTTATTTTAAACATTTTTTAGTCGTATTTTTAGTTCTTTATTTTAGTTTTATTTAAGGTTTTTTTTAGTCGGGGTTTTTTTAAATTTTTTATTTTAGTTTCATTTAAAGTTTTTTTCAGTAGGCGATTTTTAAAATTTTTATTTCATGCTTTTTAAAGGCCAGAATTCAAACTTTCCCGGACGTGAAATTGTAACACGAGATTCTGTGCCACTGAATCTGCGTATTCTGACAATAGTTACAATTCAAGTTATTGCTAACCGTAGTATGCAAAATATTGCTCACCGTGATATGTAACTTATTGCTCACCGTATGCAACATAGTGTTGGAAAAAGGTTTTGTTCACTGTGCAATTCGTAATTATGTTGCACAAAGTTATTGTAAATACGCGATCGTAATATACAGTCGAACCTCCATATATCGAAGTAGCAAATTGCCGGGAAAAAATTCGATATATAGAAACGATCTTATTTTAACATAAAAAACTTCTAAATCATTAAAACGTGCATGAAACCCAATTTATAATTTAAACGGGCATTAAATGAAAGATAACAATAAAAATATTAATTTTGCAGAAATTACATTTTTGCGCCTTCATACATCTTCATTCTTCGGCAAATCAACTTGATCTGTAACATTAGGGGATTTTCGTTTTGACAATGGAATCGAGTGAAAAGTAAAAAATCAATCTACTTAACTTGAATGATTTTTACTGAAGCTAAAAAGACTAGGAATGATACTCAACAGACAAAAGGGATAGCTTGAAACTGATTTTACAGTGATACTGGTTACAACTAAGATTTTAAATAAACTTGAGGGAATGTAAGAACTCCAGAACGGAACAACGACCGAACTACACACTCCTAAACCCCAGATTCCTCAAGTTTTGTAGCAACCTTTAGTGAACATAATTTTCTCCGCTAAGCTTCATTTTTCATGATACCAACAGTCTAAAGCAGAGAAAAACCTACGAGTATCTCGAAAAAAAATTCGATATATAGTAGAGACGTACCGAGTACTCGGAAACTACTCGGTACTCGGCCTACTCGGCCAATTTGCCGAGTACTCGGTACTCGGCCAAATTTTGATCAGATACTCGGCCAATACCGAGTAGTTTCAAAAAATTGAATATTGTCCAAGACAGATACTAAAATTTATAAAAAAAAGAGCAAGAATTATATTCTGCAATCATTTACCATTAAAATTTATAAGTCAAATTTAAATTTTGAGAATAATGAAGTTTGTAATGCTTCAATGGAATAAATCTTTATTTTAATGTCTCCAAAGCAGACCCCGAAGTGGTTTTTTTGGGGGGGAAAGTAGGAAATAAGGAATTAAAAATTAAAAAAGTAGGAAAATTAGGAAAAAAATCACTTAAAAAAGTAGGAAAATATAGGAAGAGATAAGAATAAACAGATTTAGTGTAAACTTTATTTCTAATATAAAATAAACTAACAGTATTTTTGATTTAAAACTGTCCCAAAAATTAACTAACAGTACTTTTGAATTATTAAAGGGATTTAATGAAAGACCGAGTCAAATAACAAAACGAAAGAAACAAACTGACAATTTTCAATATGAAAAATAAACTAGTGGACTCAAAGGTATTAAATACAAAAATATGAAAATAAAATCCAAGCAAAGAAACACCTTTCAACAATACAGTAATAAAAATTTCAAGAAGAAAAGAATAAAATGCAATATAGGGATCGCAATAATAATAATAATAATAATAAATAAAAATAAAAAAAATAATAATAAAACTCATATTTTGGTGCAATAAAACCATTTTTGTTCAAGATTTGTTTTGTCAAAAACGAAAACATTCCTTCGATAGCATCCATTTATCATTTGAAAATACTAACACTTTCAGTTCCTGTTGTCATAAACTATGATACAAAAAGCAAAGCAAATATTAAATTAGTTTTAGTTGAAAATAATCAGCAACTGACATGCGGTTTTGCATAAGCAGGGGAAGATGTTTGAGTTTGAAAAAAAAGGAAATAGACTATAAGTGCAGAACTAAAATAAATTTGTTCTTAAATATGGGATATAAAATTCATAATAAAATAATTAAACTAAATAAATAACGAAATAAGTAAATGGGTTTATATTATGTTATATATTTTTAGCATACAAGAAAATTTTTCTTTCAGGAACGTCATTTAGGGGGGTCAGTGAGAAAAATTTCTCCCTTCCCTGGCTTCAGAAAATTAATGCTTAACTATAAGTTTGTGTCGTTTTTATTCTTTTCAGACAAAATTTGCATTTAGAACACATACTTCGCTAGCCATCCCCGGTGGAAAAATCAAAATGACGGGCCAGTTTTAATTTTAATCAAGCAATAAAAACGAATATTGTTTTATTGGTTTGATGATTTTTTACCTCCTTCTTCCAAAATTTTTGTCACGGAAAAAAAGGGATAATCATGCATGGTAAACAATTCATTCCTCACCATACAACAAAAATATTCATCCGGAAATTGTTCACGAAATTGAGAGTGATGGGGGGGGGAGCAACTCCTCGATATTGATGATATACAGGGGCGGATCTAGAGGGGGGCCATGGGGGCCATGGCCCCTCCCAAAGCATTGTGATTGTAGGAATTTTTTTAAGGAAAAAAAAAAGACAAAATATTAAGAGAAGATAACAAAATTTAACACTTGTGTTTTACTGAAAAAGAAGTATAGATCTTAATTGGGAGATAAATTATGTCCTTATCCTCAAAACAAAACTTTTATTTCCAAAAAAATTTTTCCATCAGTTCTCAGAGTATACCTATTGTTCACAAGACCAAAGAGAGCCTAAATTTTCGTTTTTATGGCTTTAATTTCGAAACTAGGGGGAAAACCCCCTTTTCCCATACGTTTTCACAAATGCCTTCATAGGTTGCAAAACATTGCATTTTAAGTCTTTTATTTGGAAAAAATGTCAACGGAAACTAGCTTATCTAACAATTATCACTTAACTTGCTTGAAAGCAACTTAAATGAATTTTTTTGGATTTTCAATTACAAACGATTTTCGATAGGACCCCCTCCCTCCCTAGTTTATATCGGATGATAGCTTTAAAAGGAGGTTTTTGGAGGAGCTTATGAATCTTCCAATCCATCCCTTTCTAAAATATGCATAAATTTAGTTAAAAATCAAATTTTTAGAGCCTCAAAGGCAAAATATTTCCAGGAAGGAAGGATTCTAAACACCTTCGCACTTCCTTTAATGTAAGCAAACTACCTAAAGGTGCATTTTTAGGCTGGACAGCTGAAGAGCATCCCTCTTCTCAATGTATAATGACAGAATATTTTGATTTGTAAGCTTTATTTTCAAAAAGTATTTTGGGGCCAGCTCCCGAAACCTGACCTTTCTCCATACATCATCAAAAATAGCCAAAATGCATTTTTAGTTTCCTAATTTTCAAAAATTACTTGTAAATTTAAATTTTGAAACATTTTCGAGGGAGATTCCTAAATCCAGCCCCTCACGCAATGTCTCGATACCCCGAAAATTGAGTTTTTAAAACTTCATTTTAATAAAATTTCTGAGGAGTTATCAGGCAGAGTAGGCAGTTGCCTAGCGGCAAACTTTCCAGGGGTGGCAAATTTGCTATTATAAAACACATTTTTTGAATTAACTTGTTATTCTTGAAAGTGAAATATTAGCATTCTTTCATTTTCCACAGAGAATTTTTTCTTGTAATTTAATAATGATTACTTTCGCACATCTTATGAGAATCAAATGTTTTTCAATCATGGTATTTGCCGAATCGTCAGCAAAATTTGCCGAATAAAAATCTTTTGGGGAGATCACTGTGATCATTTCACCGGGGCACCTCAGAATGTGAAACACCATCATTTCTTCATAAGTTTGACAGTTTTAATCTGGGGAACACTTTTTTACGTTTTTTTGAGTCAAGGAAATTTTGCTTCTTTTTTTTGGGGGGGGGGGGGGGCGGCAGATTTCCAATTTGCCTAGGCGCGGCATGGAGCTAAATTCAGTCCTGGGGAGTTTGTTCAAAAATTTCGGATGGCCCCTCCCAAAACAATCAGCTGGATCCGCCACTGATGATATATCAGATTTAAAAATATCTATTAAAAAGAAAAAGAAATACAGTACATATTTGCTTGTGGCTCTATTCCCCCCCCCCCAACTTTTAAAAATGTGAAGAAATAAAAACGGTATCTTGCATTTAAATTGATTTCCGATTTTTCTCCAAAAATCGGGAACGTTTTGCCCATCTAGGTTTTGCAGAGTTTTTTTTTTTTTTTTTTTTGCAAATACACTCTTTGCAAAGAAAGAAACTGAAATTTTATAAATTTTATAATCATGTTTCCTATTTAGAATGAACAATAATCATATTTATGTATGAAAAAAGTTAGTTTCTGCGATTATTTTTGAAGTGTTCCGTTTTTGCGAATTTCTGTTATATGTCGCTTTTATTTTGTACTAACATCAAGAAAATATGTACTGTGTACAGGTTTTTCAATTTTTGCTTCCTTACGTTCCTTTTAAGGTTTTACATTGCCTTTCTGTTTAAATAGAGCTCCATTTCCCTTGTAATCATCTATACGAAAAATTGGCGAATAGGAAATTCGGCTTTTCCCGCACTTCTTTTACACTCGGCCGTTTACTTTAATTAAAGCTTCTAATTAACGGGTAAGTAATATATAATTGCATTAGAATGTGTCGGTATCCACTTCTTTATTGTTTCGTTAAAACAGTAGGACTGAAGTCGGAGCGATAAAAAGAAAAGTCAATCATAAACGGAGCAATGTCAAAAAAGTCACTTTCGAAAATTTAACTTTTAAACACGCAGACGCCGCGCCGCGGCTCTCCTTAAAGAAATTACTGTAGTCAGTCAATGTCAGTTTAGGAATGTCAGTGTAGTCAGTTCAGGAACCGCTTGTTTCTTTTGTTTTTCAAATTTGAAACATGCAGAAAATTATGGGGGCGGCATGGTAAAAATAATAATCAATGCACAATTAGAAATGCTATACTTAAAGAAAGAAAAAGTAGGAAAAAAAGGAAAAAGTAGGAAAATAAGGACAGTGCTCTAAAAAATAGGAAAAAGTAGGAAAAATAGGAACTCTTCGGGGTCTGCCAAAGTTAATAAAACTTATTTATTAAAAATTATGCAAAAAAGAAAATATGGAAATATATAATGGTATAGAAAATATGGAATTTTTATATTAAAATTGGATTTTTGCTTCAACCAAAAATTAGTTATAAGAAATATAAAAATATTTTTGCTTAAAAAATAAAAGGAAATGAAACAACGTTGAAAGTACAGTGCAGAAATACTGCAGACACATGTTTTGGCATTACAAGGAATTCTTTTTTTCAATGCACAAAATGGGAGCTCGTGGATTTAAAGACAAAACTAGGACTTTTTTGTTGAATGTCTTTACATTCTTTAGCTCACATGCTATGCACTGAAAAAGACATTCCCTGCAATGGGGGGGGGGGCGCAGAAACACGTGTCTGCAGTGCTCCTGCACATTTGTTTTATCTGCTTTTAAAAATTATTTATATTTGGCAGACTAGAACTATAATTGATTCGTATACAGTGAAAACCCTCCTAACGTACACCCCTCAAAGGCAGACACCACTCTTATGCGGACAATTTTTAATTCCCCAGCTCCAATGCAAATAACATTCTTAAACCCCTGTCCTGCGGTCATCGCTCTATTGCGAACAAAAAAAAATTGTCCAGTTAGTGTCCACATTAGAGGGATTTTACTGTAATTTGCCTTAATTCCAACTTGATTAATCATATCTTTTATTTATTTTTAATTTTAAAAATAATTTTTTTGTAAAATTTTAGACAAACAAAACTGTTTATGTAATGCGTAATTAAATTTCAGCAGGAATTTAGTTTTAAAAACTATTATATGGACAAGGAGGTCTATACTACTATTCCATTAAGTTCAAAATTCATCACATGTGTGTAGATGGTTCTTCTTAGAACATAATTGGTACTTGGTAACTCGGCCGAGTAGTGAAAGGCCGGGTACTCGGCTACTCGGCCCAAGTGCTACTTGGTACGTCTCTAATTTTAAGATTCAAAAATATGTTATAATGCTTAGATAAGATGTGATTTTGTTTAATGCTTTGCTTAAAGATAAGGTTTCCATTATCATGTACGTTTTTAGTCTAAAATAATATGTTAACCAACTACTTTTCTGAACTATATTAGTCATGGTGTGTAAGAAAAACTCAAAATTTTTATTTTGTTCTAAACTAATTTTGGAGTAAAAGCAATATTACAAGCGTGAAAATCTGCATCACACACAGAAAGAGGGATCTATGTAGTTTTGCCTGTTGAGGTTAAGATAGTATAATGCAGTGTAGTTAAATTTAGAGCAATACATTTTAAAAATGCAAAATTAATTTATAAAAGTAAAATCAACTGATTTTAATTACTGATTTTGTTAAAAAAAATCACTTAATACAAATCAATTGATTTAAATCAATTTTTTTTAAAAAAAATCACTTGATTTAGATCATGATTTTTAATCACTATTTAAATCAAGCTGATTTAAATCAACAAACCCTGATTAAACATGAATCTTGAGATACAATCAACTTATAAAAACCTATATTTACCCATAAAATCAAATATTAAATAAATATCTTTGTCATTTTTGGCCTTTACAACCTTCAGCAATGTGATAATGTTGGAGTGATTATGAAATTCTTGAACATACCATATCTCTCGAAAGGTTCGCTAAAAAAGAAAATTTAAGAAATTAAAAAATTGAATGCAAAATGAAGTACATATGCAAGAAAAGTAGGTACAAAAGTTGCCAGGAGAGATGCATGACATCCGTTCTCTCCGGGGATTTTTTTTAAAAAAAAAGAGGACTAGATAAATCATGAAAAAATGTGTTGGTCCAATATTCTTAACAATCGAAATAGTAATAGTTTTATTTCTATTATATGTTTTAAAATAATATTTTGGTTTGGAAAGAGTTAATTTTTTATAGTGTTCTTACTCAATGCTAACTTCATAGAAAAAATATTGTAAATTAATCTTAAAAAGGTAAACACGATTATAACAAAAGAAAAAAGATAACATTAAAATGCATATTTGCAATAAACTAATTTATAAAAATTTGCAAATTTGTGCAATTTAACACTGCATTTTGTTTTCTACTTTTCAGCACAAATCCATTTTTATTTCATAATTAATGCTGAAATTACATGACTTCATAAGCTTTGGTTTAGAGACGTACCGAGTACTCGGTAACTACTCGGTACTCGGCCAAATTCTGATCAGATACTCGGCCAATACCAAGTAGTTGCAAAAAATTGAATATTGTCCAAGACATACTAAAATTTATAAAAAAAGAGCAAGCATTATATTCTGCAATCATTTACAATTAAAATTTATAAGTCAAATTTAAATTTTGAGAATAATGAAGTTTGTAATGCTTCAATGGAATAAATCTTTATTTTAATGTCGGCAAAGTTAATAAAACTTATTTATTAAAAATTACGCAAAAAATGTAAGTATAGAAAATATGGAATTTTTATATTAAAAATGGATTTTTGCTGCAAACAAAAATTAGTTATAAAAAATGTGAAAATACCTTCGCTTAAAAAATAAAACAACCTTAAAAGTACAGTGCAGGAACTCTGCAGACACGTGTTTTGGCATTACAAGGAATTCCTTTTTCAATGCACAAAATGGGGGCTCGTAGATTTAAAGGCATCCGACAAAAGTCGTATTTTTTTTGTTGAATGTCTTTACATTCTTTAGCTCACATGTTATGCACTGAAAAAGACGTTCCTTGTAACGGAGGGGGGGGGGGGGCAGAAACATGTGGTCTGGAGTGTTCCTGCACATTTGTTTTATCTGCTATTAAAAATTATTTATGTTTGGCAGATTAGAACTATAATTGATTGGTATACAGTGAAACCCCTCCTAACGGACACCCCTCTTATGCGGACAATTTTTAATTCCCCAGTTCCAATGCAAATAACATTATTTAACCCCTGTCCTGCTGACACCTCTCTATTGCGGACAAAAAATTTGTCCTGTTAGTGTCCGCATTAGAGGGATTTTACTGTACTTTGTTTTAATTCCAACTTGATTAATCATACCTTTTATTTATTTATTTTTAATTTAAAAAATTATTTTTTTGTAAAATTTTTGACACAAACAAAATTGTATATATATAATGCGTAATTAAATTTCAGCGGGAATTTAGTTTTAAAAACTATTATATGGACAAGGAGGTTTATACTACTATTTCAATAAGTTCAAAATTCATCACATGTGTGTCGGTGGTTCTTCTTAAAATATAATTGGTACTTGGAACTCGGCCGAGTAGTGAAAGGCCAAGTACTCGGTAACTCGGTACTCGGCCGAGTAATAAAAAGCCGAGTACTCGGTACTCGGCCAAAGTGCTACTCGGTACATCTCTAATATATAGAGATTTTTTCGATATATAGAAACAACTTTTCTATGTAATGAACACAGAAATTTGCTGGGATTTCGATACATAGAAAATTTCGATATGTGGAAGTTCGATATATGGAGGTCCGACTGTAGTTATTGCTCACCGTATGTAATATAGAATTGAAAAAATGTTTTTCCCCGTACATTTTGTAATTAGAGTTGTAATATTCTGTTGTAAAAAAGTTTTTGCTCACTGTGCACTTCAAAATTATGAAACACAAAGATAATATAAATATATGATTGTAAAATAGTTATTGCTCACCGTAGAATGACTGTTATGGCTCACCGTATGTGATGCAGTACTATTTATAAATTATTGCTTACTGTGCATTTCATAACTTATAGACGCAGTGAAAGGTTTTTTTGTAAATTACATAATGCATCATTCAAAAAATGAAGATCTTTTTCATAGGAGGTGAAAAACATCTCGGCTCTTTTATGTAAATGCAACTTCTATCCAAAACCAATGTATGTATGACGTTTTTTATATCTCACCATGCATTTATCAATTTTTTAGAAGTATTTAACAGTTTATTTGTAAATTGCACAATGCAGCATTGATGTCTCTCAAGTTTCTGTAAAAATGTAAAATTTTCTTTAAAAACGAAGTTCTATTTTCACAAAGAGTATGAAGCTTTCTCAATGGCGGGAAGCACCATGGTCTTACATGTAAATACTAACATTATCCCTAAGTAATCCTTCTATATTGTTTATTATTGTTCACCATGCATTTCATAATTTATACAAGTAACTCATGATGTATTTGTTAATGATACAATGCATGATTAATAATCAAAAATTATTGTAAAAATGTGAAGTTTACTTTAAAACTGTTAGAGAAAAGCATTTCTCTCTCTCTCTCAGCTCTTACATGTAAATGCAATTCCTATCCATAATAATTGAGTATATAATGTTTTTAATTGTTAACTATGTATTAATTTATAGGAGTAACTTAATAGTTTGCTTGTCAATTTAACATTACGGTATTAATTTTTCATATTGTAAGCAAATATAGTCTCGTTATGGAGAACTTATTATGTGGAATGAATAAATATCCTACTGCTGTTATAGTTGTAGTTATTTTTGCCCCTAATTCCTTCGTTTTGTATTTAAACTGAACTTTTAAACATTTTTTAAGAGGGTTATTTGATATTTAAATTGTTTAGTTTAATATTTTTTTAGAGTTTGTTTTCCATTTTGATACATTTTGTATTCTTGTTACACAGAATGTTTTGAATAAAAATTAAGAATTAAATTTTAAATTTCATCACCACTAATTCAGCAAAATTTGACAAGCAGATACGCGTTTTATTTATTTACGCGAGGGAGCAAAGCTTAGGATTGCGGGGGGGGGGGGGGGGCATTCCCTCGACCCGATTGAACATTACTAAAATCTAGCAAGCCTGTGCATGGCCGAGTGAATCATACTAAAGATTTGGAAATCTTATCAATAGTTATGTAACGATAAATGATTAATATGTTCACTGAAATATGTTGAATTCAAATCTGTATTTCTTGTTACTTTTCGGCAAAAAGGTTTTTATATTAGTGGTATTTCGAAAGAAAAAATATTTTTGCAGTGAAACACACAAGTGTTCCAAAAATGTATTCATGCAACGATTTATGCTTGATGAGAACCTAATTTCTTCCATAGCTGTTTGTGCAAGATGTTGCTTTCGCTTTTTTTTTTTTTTTTCAAATTTGAAGAGTAAAATATAAATAATAAAATTTACGAAACTCGTTATGAACTTTCCTTTCACAGTTTGAAAACATATCCACATAAAATATAACGTTTAAAAAATGTTCCGAGAACAGTCGGATGTTGAATGTTCTATCGAGCAATTTCGGCAAGTAATTTTTGGGTAATTTAGATACAACCCTTCAATTATTATCCTTACTACGATAATAAAGGTTACGAAGCTCGTTATGAACTTTCTTTCACAGTTTGAAAACATATATATCCACATAAAATATAATGTTTAAAAATATGTTCCGAGCACAGTCGGATGTTGAATGTGCTATCGAGCAATTTAGGCAAGTAATTTTTGGGTAATTTAGATACAACCCTTCATTTATTATCCTTACTATGATAATAAAAGTAAAACTTACTTTCAAAGTTCGATGAAAACTCTTCCAATTTCCAATCTTCTAGTTTTTACTTCCTTTTACAAAAAAGGAAGTATTGTATTCGCGAAAAAATTTTCACTCAAAAATCGCCCTTAATTTCCATTTTGCTCACCCCCAAATGAATGTTGAGTTTTTTTTTCGATTCGACCACATGCGGAAAAGTGCCTAAGAATGTATAGACACGCGAAATATCCATTTTGACCATCACCGAGGTAATTACAACGACTTTTCTCGTGACGTCTGTATGTATGTGCGTATGTGTGTATGTGCGTATGTGCGTATGTGCGTATGTGCGTATGTGCGTATGTATCTCGCATAACTCAAAAATGGTATGTCCTAGAAAGTTGAAATTTGGTACATAGACTCGTAGTGGGGTCTAGTTGTGCACCTCCTATTTTGGTTGCATTCGGGTGTTTCTAAAGGGGTCTTTTGCACCTTTTTGGGTGGAAATCATTGTTAATTTCGATGCAAACTCAAGTGGTGTTATAATTTGGCGGTCACTTGGCGATATATCGCCAGTCTTTTGGTTGCCAAGTTTTGTCGCCAACTTGGCGAAAAATTTGGCGATTTTTTTTTTTTTTTTTTAAATCTGCTTTCAATGTGGCCATTGCTAGTGATATTTAAAGAGTTAGAGAGAGAATCCCATTAAAATTGCAATAATAGGGAAATAGCATTAAATTGGTGTAAAAGGAAGTCATGTGATGCACACATCAGCTCGTTTTCTTGACGAACAGAGATCAGCCATTTCCATCGCTCCGCAAGACAGCACGAAAACGAAATATGCGCCGAAAGCGTATGAACATTGTTGACACTTGTTCACGCTCTTGAGCGACGCGTAGCATGCGCAATAAGAAAAGAGTTCGAAGCTCGCGAGTTTTATTCTTGGAAGTCACGCTTATTATATTTCCTATTTATACATGAATATTTATTAAACCATGTTCTTGAAACGTTAGCTGCAGTATTAAATGATTGTATGCATCTTTATTCATGAATTAGTGTTTGATAATGTGTTGTATTCTTATATGATGACTTGGGTATGTTCGTATATGATGACTCGTATTTCTCGTATGTTTGTATTTGATGCCACATTTACTCATTTTTGAATCAATTTAATTCAAAAAAAAAATGAATACATTCAGAGTTTCATTTTTGAATACATTTTTTTTAACAGTGTATGTATTTATAATATGTCGGACAGTAAAAATAGCTATTCTTGAGACAGTTAGTCTGCGGCCCTGGGTTCAGGAGCCAGTATAATGAAAAGTAACAAAGAAGTGTCTGACGCCCGTTTACTTTTTATAAGCAACAAATTTAATCAACGATAGTTTTTGTAAAACCATATCGAAAGATTCAGGCATCGCTTCAATCGATAAAACATTTGAGTCCGTATTTTTTTTTTTTATGTAAAGTCTCTATAGATTAGAATTTCTTTCTGTTGTAATTTTTAGATAATTCAGTTTTTAGTCGTGCTGAGTTTTTTTTTTTAAATGTGCTGTAAATAGTTTATTAGTTTAAATCAGTGTTTAGGATTTATTATCGTGCAAGAAATGTAAAATTTGAGTGTTATACAACCTCATTATACATAGGTTCTCGCAGGGGTGCCAACCTAGGCAGTGGCGGATACTAGGGGAGGGTCATGGGGCTCATAATCCCCCCCTAAAGCGTCGACAATATTATCCGTTCGCATTGTATTCAAACACTTTATGGATAAAATGTAAATGATTTCAGTTTTTGTTTCAGTTTTTGAATTATTTTTAAAAGTAAATACTTGAAATACTACTTCTTTTAATTGTTTATAAAATTTATTCGTGAGATTTTTGTCCTATTAGGTGCCATATTTCTGACCGATGTGGTATTTTTTAAACACCTAAGCAGTTTCAGAAATTTTTCATACCAAAAACCATAAGTTTATTCATGGAGGGGGGGTCACTCTTTAGCATGAACCCCCTAAAATGTTAGTCTTTATCCGCCCCTGGGAAGACGATAACTAACCCCCAACATTTGGTGTTTAAGCGCATTTCTCTTTTCGCTGACTATCCACCAGGCAGAGAAAAAACTCTTTCCGATGAAACAAAAGTCGCCATCACTATTAAATACTTCGACACAACTTTTAACAGTTCTGAATTTTTAGTTATAATATTCACCGAAGTAATATATAGGATTCTCCTTTAGTTTAAGTATTGGAGCCTTAGAATCGACTATAAGTTCTGGCAACAGACTACCAGTGTCGAGTTCTTCCAATAGCTTTGACCTCTTCCTCACCCTCCAGTTATCTTTTACCATCTTGTAGTGATCTTCCCAAAAATCATCCTTTACACGGAAAAATCAGTCTTTTTAAATGTGCGCAAATAAATGAAATTTTTGGAGTAATTCTATAAGTAAACTTGATTACCTAGCAAGAAAATTGGAGCAAATTTTACTATAATTTTCAATTATAATACAAAAATATCAACATCGAAAAAACATCGAAACCAAAAAAAACATCGATGTTCCGAAAACATCGAAAGTAAAACATCGATGTTTTAACAAAAACATCGATGTTTCCAAAACATCGACGTCGATGTCGCACCCCTACCATCTACACAAGTTATACAAGAAGATTTTAGAAAAAAAAAAAAAAAAAGAAAAGTGTTATAGTCGCCTATGTTGAAACTGCAGGCTTGATGATGGGTTTAGGCTTTGTCTGTATCTTATTATTAATCAGATTAAATCTTTCAGATGTAAATTCATTCGTGATTCAGATCATAGGTTCATTCAAAATGAATGAAAAGTTTTAAATTTAAAACACGATAGACGATAGGTATCTCAAAAACAATATGTATTAAAAAGATGGAGCAGGAAAATTGTACACAATCATTTTTACTATGAAAACTACATTTAAATTTAAAATATTAATTTCCTCAAATGGGATCGTTTCCAAAATTTTAAAAGTATTTTTTTCCCAAAAGATCATGCTTAAAAACATGGGATCTGACCATTTTTTAAATAATTTGACTAAGACTTTTTAAAAAGATATTTTAATCAGCGAGCTTTTATTGTTTACGCTTCTGCCGATGATATCACAAATGATGAAATGCCATTCTCTGTTGCCATTCACAGAGCGAATTATTTAATTCGCATCTTTACTCACGTGTACTGGCAACGATATGGCTGAGAGCAAGCGTAGGGCGCAATATTTAATTCGCTTCTTGATTGTCACAACGTGGAAACGCGGTAGACAGATGCACCAAAGTACATCATTTGTAACGCCATAAAGACCACGCATTATTTTTAAAATTGGACATTTAAAATAATTAATTAAAAATTAAGCGTTGGAAATGAAAGTTTTTTTCTTGCTCCATGTTTTTTTTTTTTTTGCTTATTCTATCAATTTCAGTAACTAAAAGTAGTACATACGTTTGTCTGAAGGAAACAACCCCATTATGTTTTTAAAACTAATAAATTATGTAAAAAGTTTTTAAAAAATATTTTAAAAGCAAATTATTTATAAATTAAAAAAAAAAAAAATAGTTTTTCAAGCACAAAGTTTTTTGGTTCTCTATAAAAAAAGTCTTATTTCGTGTTCAAGCTGGTTATTGGTAACAACACTGAAAAGGAAAAACGTATGGCCAATTGCGATGGCCAACGATGGAATAATTTTACGACAATGAAAATTTGACTCTCTTACATTCTGTAATTCCCATTTTCTTATCAGCTAATGTTTTATTGGATGTTTTTTTCAATTTGTGCTGCATCAAACGTTATTTTATAAATAATTTATCGTTATAACTAGCTTTTAGTTTTGTAATGTTTTGTGTAACATTTACTATATATTAAAATGTACAATATTTATAATATAGTGTCATAATGTAACTGATTATGATCCTTCTCAATGTCTCACTGTACCTCATTCCAAATCGCTCTGTGCTCCCACGCGAGGCACCTTAGAGTTTCCTAATTGCTGTCGCCTCCCCCCCCCCCAGCCATACTTCGGTAGTGAGAGACCCAAACTAGGGGGAAAAAAGCGGCTCTAAGCACTTAGTTGTGCATTAATTTCCGAATAGAACTTTTTAAATAGCATAAGACTCTTTTCGAACCATGAAGTTAGATTTTCAGCTCGTGAAAATTAGTTCATTAGATCAATAGTAATTCAGGATAACATATTTATGTGATTGAATACTCTAAAAGCACTTATTTTTGCGAGGCTTTCATTTTCACAATTTTCCAGAGCTCGTCGTAATCACGAAAATTCAAACCTCGCGAAATATTTTTTTATAGAATAATTCTGTTCATATAAAATTCGCAAAATTTGCAACTCACAAATTCGTAGATTTTTTCAATTTCGCTAAAATTTAGGCTCGTAAGAATAAGTGCTTTCACAGTATTTCATCCTACACTGGTGTCCAAAAGTTAAGCATAATTCATAAAACGCGAGAAAAATCTGTAAATTTTCGTAAAATTATATAAAGTTACTTATGGAGATTCATTGGTTGAAGAAGAAACAATATGTTTATGCAAAATAGAATAGTCGATGGTGTCATGCGCGAATTAGGTGCGCGTTTCGAAATGTGGATAAAACAGCTCACACGCTTTAGAGAGTTCAGGCGCGTTTCATGCAATTGCTGTATCAAGAAAGATTGGATCTGGTGAAACAGAACTAATAATGGTACAAAGACGTCAATTGGACATGTTTGCGAAAGGAAGAATCGTTGGAATGCTAGAATCTGGACGATCACAAACTGAAGTGTCTCGTATTCTTAATGTGCTTCAGTGTGTAATCTCGAGACTGTGGCAGAGGTTTTCAAATACGGGAGATGTTACCCGTCGACCAGTACCAGGTCGACCAAGAGTCACAACCGCAAGCCAAGATCGTTTTCTGGCAATTTCTGCACGACGTCATAGGGACAGCTGTGCCACAGAACTGGGTTCGGCGCTCAGTGCCGTCACAGGAATAACAATTTCGAGGCAAACTGTTTACAGGAGACTCAATCATGTCGGTCTGTATGCCAGAAGACCAGCAGTTTGCATTCCTCTTACATCAGCGCATAAACGCGCTCGTTTAAACTGGAGCTTGCAACATCGGCATTGGAGTCTGGGACAGTGGGCTAATGTGATGTTCAGTGAGGAGTCCCGCTTTACTCCACAGAGTGATTCTCGTCAGGTAACAATCTGGAGAGAAAAAGGGACTCGTCTCCAACCGCAAAACATAAGAGAAAGACATCACTTAGCGTCAGCAGGAGTAATGGTGTGGGCGGGCATTATGTTGGATGGCCGCACCGACCTCTATATTTTTGAAACAGGCTCAGTCACTGGTCAAAGATACAGAGACGAAGTTCTTGAGCCTTATGTTCGCTTGTTTCGAGGGGCTGTTGGTCCAGAGTTCATATTCATGGACGATAACGCGCCATGTCACCGAACAGCTGTGGTCGATGACTTCCTCGAATCAGAAAATATCCAGCGAATGACGTGGCCTGTGAACTCCCCTGATCTGAACCCTATCGAGCATGTCTGGGATATGCTCGGGAGACAACTTGCAGCCCGTTCGCCCCCGCCAAGCTCCGCTCCGGAGCTAAAAAGAGTTCTCCAGCATGCTTGGAATTGTTTAAGCCCACAACTCATCCACCACCTCATAGAAAGTATGAGTAATCGTTGTGCAGCGTGCCTGGCCTGGCAGTCAGAGGTGGCCATACACACTATTGAACTTCAGCATCATCTTTTAAAGAAAAATTTTTGTGCAAAGAGTAAACTCCTCATATGCCTAATTTTCATTTAAACTATTTTTTGGGACGATAAAAGTAAATATTACCGTTTTTTTTTTTTTTTTGAGTAGTTTCCTTATTTTGTAACCGTGTTGCACTCGCATATCACGTTTTCCCCTATTTCGATGTATATTTCTCACATTACTCACATAAATAACAATTATGCTTAACTTTTGGACACCAGTGTAGTTAATGCAACTGTTTATTTGCACAAAAGATTGTTGATGCTTTTCTTCAAAGTTCATTGTAATCACTTTCAGTGGACACAGAACTATGTTATGTTTTATTTTGTTTGCATATTACACTTCTGATACATTTTTTCTGAAAGGAAGTTTTTGTTTTGTATTAAAATAAAGTTGATAATAGGCAATTACGCCAAGTTAAAACGCAAACCTATAGTTACATAGTGTAATATTTTTGCTAAAAACAGTTTCAAATTTATTTGAATTACTTGTGGGCTTCTCCCCGCTAGGATATGTATTTCCAAATCTGTATGTAAGCAAGGAAAAAGTTGCGTAGCGAAGCTCAAAAAATAAGTCTAACTCCAAGTTTAGACCCGAAAGAAATAAATGCTCTCTCTCATTCAACCCTTAACTGCTGTCATCCCCTCCCCCTAAACACATGTTTTTTATTACCCTGAAGACTATCCCCATGCCCCACCCCAATAGGGGATAAAGAAGCTGTCCCCTCTTTCTCTATTGTCACAGGCGAAAGGCGTGTTTAACATGGAAATTCGTCAATTTTTGCAAAATTTTCCAGTTTTTCCCTCCCAATTACTCTTATCCTAATTTGAGTATGATTAAAAGTAAGGTATACCTGAAAAGCCTAAACTTTCAAGAATGATGCCTAGTTTTTCAATTTGAGCAAATGTTAGATCTTGAATATTTATGAAACGTTTAAACAGAAAGCACCTCTTACTTTGTCAATTCATAAATTTAACAGCTATTTAATATTAAATTTTAACGGAAAATGAAAAATTAAGAAAGGCGCGTCATTTGTACTGCTGTGAAGAATGTTATGCAGAAAAAAAATATCTCAAAATATTTAAATGCGAATTAGCAATCGGGAGGAAACTTCCCCGTAGACTTAACATTGACTTCGAAACTTCCGAGGCTCTCTCCAGCGGCACCTTAAAGTCTGCAACTCTGCCTATGATTGCGGATTCAGAGTCAGACTTATTTTGGGACAAAGGAGTCTGTAAAAGAACTCAGCAGTTCCACTTTTTGCAGGTTTGAAAATTCTTCGTAATTCTGTTCATTTTGTCAAAATGTTACACAAGTAACCACATTACAACCATCAACTAAAACAAAACTAACTTTTATTAACATAAAACAAAATAAAATTAAAACCATAGGAATGGTTCATGCTGGTATTACAAGGGCCAGCGGCTCACTTCAAAATCCACATTAATTGAAATTCACAAAACCTAAAGCAATCTTTCAATTTAAACTTAAACTTAGGTTTGCTGTAAAAACTGACGAGATATTTTCTCGCCAAAAGAAACTAAAAGGGAGATTCAACACACTCCCCCAGGATGAACAATTGAAATGTTCAGCAAAATTCAAATATTTAACTTTTTTTTTTAAACATAATAACAATCAAACGAATTAACATACTTACAAACTTGGTGTAAACTTCAAATGAATAACAGCTACTAAAATATATAACAGTCTGAATTAGACATGAAATAACAAAGTTCAATTTAAAAGTAAACAGAAATGACATTTTTATGCGGAAGATTTTTTTTTTTTACTGAGTCACTGACTCAATGTCAAGTTCTAAATTATACAGTAATTGTACAGGTCTCCTCATAACGCTTGAAGGCGTTCGAACAGCACAAGATCTAACTTTTGAGTCTCTGCCGAAAAAAAGGTCTTTAACAACTCGTATTTTCCACATGTGTTTTGGAACCTTGTCTTCATGAACTATAACCACGTCTCCAATTTTGAATTTTGTCGGAGTATCTATTGGAACGATGCGATTTGCAGATCGAAGTTCCAGTAAGTACTCCGTTCTCCAACGCTTCCAGAAATGGTTTAAAATTTGATCTCTGTATCTCAATAATTTCGTGAGGGTCTTTTTGTTGGATTTTGGTTCTGCTACAGAAGGAATATCAGGAAAGAAATTTGGGCGCTTGCCTATCAGAAAATGAGAAGGAGTTAGGGGAAATGGCTCGTTAATTTCATCATACACGTAAGTTAAAGGTCTTCCATTTATAACAGCTTCGATCTCAGTGAGAGTGGTTTGAATCTCTTCATAGCTCAAGCAAGATCTTCCTAAAACTTTCTTCAAGGGCGTTTTGACAGAACGCACCATACGCTCCCAAAACCCACCCCACCAGCTGGCTCTAGGTACAATAAATTTCCACACAATTCGGTTTTTAGTAAAATACTGTTGAACCTCAGCTTTGGAAATCTTACTCCAAATCTCCTTCAGTAAACTATCAGTTTTAATAAAGGTCTTGGCATTATCACTGTATACAATTTTACAGAGTCCTCTACGTGAAACAAATCTTTTGAAAGCTAAGATGAAGGTTTCAGTGCTGAGGTCAGATGCTACTTCCAGATGAACAGCTCTAGTAACTCCACAGGTGAAGAGCACAATGTAAGCTTTTCCGGGCCCGATTTAGTTTTGATAAAAATAGGGCCGGCGAAATCAACAGCACAGGTCTCAAATGGGGGTGATTCAATTATCCTATCCTTCGGTAAAGGAGCAATTTCTTCTTTGCCAGGTCTAACTTTAAATCTTTTGCAAATAATGCAAGATTTCAGCACAGATTTAACATATTTCCTTCCTTTGATGATGTAATATGTTTCTCGAAGATGCGCTAAGGTTGTGGCTACTCCATAATGATAAACTTTTTCATAGACCTGAAGAATTAGCAGTTTGGTGAATTGTTCCCCGCCCGGGAGTATCCAAGGATTTTTTTCCCTTAGAGGCAGATCAGATAAGCGAAGTCTTCCCGATAAATATAATAAACCATCTTCATCCAATTTAGGGTTTAAATTGTATAAAGGAGAATTTTTATTGATAGGTTCTTCCCGTTTCAGGTCTTCAATCTCAAGAGTGAACACAGTTTGTTGAGTTAACTTTAACCAATATTTTTCCGATTTTGTAATTTTTGCAGTAGTAAGCTCACCTGACAGCTTAGTCTTTTTCTTATTAATGTTATTAAGGAATCTGAAAATCCAAGCGGTGATGTTGTATACACGATTAAGTTTACTAAATTTTCCTAAATCCAGCAATGGTTCTGTAAGTAATTTAACATTGCAGGAAAGCTGAATAGAATTTAATTTGGACCTCTTTTCAATCAAATAATCATTATTGCTGGGAAGAATGTCATGCTTCGGCCACCTTTCTTTAGGCATTGATAACCAATCTGGACCTTCAAACCATAATGTATTTTCTACAAGACTAGTTAAACTTTCCCCTCTGGTCAACAAATCTCCAGGCTTGGCTTTCCCTGGAGTAAAATTCCAAATTCTGGGGTTAGTCAAAGACTGTATTTCTTCTACCCTATTTGCCACAAATGGCTTCCAGTTTATCGGTGAACCCTTTATCCAATGTAGCGCGACAATGGAATCTGACCAAATATGGACATCTAAAACATGAGAACTAAAAACAGTTTTTAAATATTTGCACATCCTAGCAGCTATTATCGCACCCATAAGTTCGAGGCGAGAGATTGTCAAACGTTTTATAGGGGAAACCCTACATTTTGCCCAAACAAGACTGGTCCGAATTTCATTATCATTTTTGGCACATCGAAAATATGCAACAGCACCATAAGCCTTAGGACTTGCATCAGAAAAAATGTGAAGTTCTATGGTATCAAAATTTTCTAAACCCCCCGGAAAATATTTACGAGGTATCTCAAACTTGGGTAAATGATCAATTTCTGAACACCAACTTTCCCACTCGTATTTTAGATCATTAGGTAAGTTTTCGTCCCATCCTATACCTCGCTGCCAAGTTTCTTGCAACAAACTTTTCATCCTAACAGTAAATGGTAAAAGAATTCCAAGAGGAACAAATATCTTTAGAACAGTTTTCAAAACAACGCGTTTTGAAGGATTGATTTTACAATCCTCGCGAAAGTCTGGAACGTCAAAATGCAAGCTATCAGAATTGGTATTCCATAATAAACCCAAGATCTTTAAGGTATCATTACGAAGTTCAGCTGTTTCACACATTCCCTTTTCTTCCCACATTTTTCGAAGTTTTACGGAATTAGTAATAAATTTCCGCAAATTCATTCCAGCTTCTTTAAAAATATCTGAAGCTGTCGATGATATGTAATACACTTCTTTATCAGATTTCGCACCAGATATCAAATCATCTACATAAATGGATGAATCCAAAATATTAACTACTTGGGGATTATTTTCATATTTTTTAATATGATGCTTGATCGTAGAAGCCAAAATAAAGGGGGAACAGCTTACCCCAAAAGCCGCCCTCAAAAATCTCATAAATTTTAATTCACCCCTTTCGTTACTAAACCATATAAATTTCAGGTAATTCCTGTCCTCTTCCGCAATTCCAATTTGCAAAAAAGCCTTTTCTAAATCGGCGCAAAATGCAACATTATGTTTCCTAAAACTAAGTATTATATCAAGAACGTTTGGATTAAGATTAGGTCCGGGGAATAAACAATCATTCAAAAAATTTAAATGTTTCTCTTTTGAAGAAACATCAAACACCATTCTAACTTTAGAGGTTACCTTATCCTCTCTTACTACTGGTCTATGAGGCATGAAATAACTATTTTCGATTTTTGAATCAGAACATGGTTCTATAACCCCATTACGTTCCTGTTCCAAAACAATAGCTTTATAACTATCAAATAAATTAATGTCCTTTTCAAGTTTTCTACTTAAATCGTCAAAGCGATTTCTTGCAATTCTGAAATTATTCGCAACTTTAGACTTATCTTCCTTCCATAATAAAGAAGTTTCGTATCTGTTATTTACAAACTTTAAGTTAGATTCAAATTTATCAATTATTTCCTTTTCTACTTCTGAAACATTTTCCCTAGATTGCATAATCCCGAGTGATTCCAATTCCCACAAAAATCTTAAGCTTTCGAGCTCATTATCAGGGCTTAGCTTGCTACTTACGACTGAGAAACTACAAACAGATTTTCTTTCCCCTTTCATTGACCCATCCTCTACAAAACCGCAAAGCGAGTACCCCAACAAACTATCACACAGAAAGAGTGATTTTGTTAACTTTTCAACCGGTCCATAACAGATTTGGTA